>NC_069078.1:21143168-21452777 GCF_025698485.1 Gossypium arboreum | reverse complement strand
GTTTTTGAAGTCTCGGTAACTTGATTTAGTTTTTCTGGCAATAATTTAACCTAGGATTCATATTTGGAAAAATACCCATAGGTGAAATGTGTTTATTTTGATGTTTTATGGTAGAATATGAAGCTTGAAATTATGTTAAATGACTTGACATAAGCAATTTTAAGTGAAAACGAGTAAAACAACATAATTAATAAAAATACCTAATGGTCATAAGTACATGTTAGAGTGGGAATTTAATGTTTCCGTAGGTAAGTGATCAACATGCCATAAAACATAAGAATTAGGGATAAAGTTTCATTTCCGAGCCTTGGGGAAAAAGTGTAAATTTGCAAAAGTTTAGGGGCAAAATTGTAATTTTGCCAAAGTTATAGTTAAGGATTGTTTTAATAAATGTGAATATTAAATAAGTTAAATTTGCTATTATAGATCAAGAAAAATGAAATTGGGGGTTAGACCGAGGAAAGAAAAAGGTTGAGGACTAAATCAAAATATTTGATCGTATTTTGTATCGAGGTAAGTTTGCGGTAAATAAATACAATGTTTTATTATTTATAATTAATGATATTATTTTTTAGCATCTATATATTTATTTTGTAAATTTATTCCTTGATGATTCAAGCAAGAATTGACGGAGAAATGATACTTAAAAGTCCCGGTTGAACCTTAGGAATGTGTAGGATACAAATGTCATGACATTAGGGTTTAATGATACCAAGTAAGACCATGCCAAGGCATGGCATTGGTAAGTTTTACAAGGCAAGGAAATCATGTAAGACCATGTCAAGACATTGCATTGATAAACTATGATAAGGCAAAGATCCCATGGAAGACCATGCCAAGGCATGGCAATGGTGAGTTCATAAGGCAAGGATACCACATAAGACCATGTCAAGACATGGCAATGGTAAGTTTAAAAAGGAAAGGTACCCGTGTATCCTTAGTATTCCAAGTGGTTCAACGAAAAATTTAAAGAGTGTACCAAAGGGAAGGTAAGATAAGTCCATGCTCGAAAGGTTCAGGTTATCTTGATAATTCATTTAGAATGTTGTTATTTATTTACATGCAATCTTACTAAGCCTTATGATTACTCCCTTTCTTTTCTCTCTTTTTTATAGTATCTCAAATCCAACTCGAAAAATCGTAAGGACGTCAGAGATCGCCTCACACTATCAACAAGCTATCTCAGTATTTTGTGACTAGAAATACTTTAAGTTATGGCATGTATAGGGACTTGGCTATTTTGTGTGTATGTCCTTATGACATGATTAATGAATGGCATGTGAATACTTGGTATTGATTAGCTTATGATATATCTAAACAAGAACATTTTTTGGTATTATATATGCCTAAATGAGGTTTGATGCAAAGAAATTATGGAGTAAGAGTTGGCCATGGAACAGTTAGGAAACAGCAACAGTGACGTGATTTTGAAAAATCACTAAAAATTTTAAAAATAGAATTAAATGGTGAATGAGATATATAATTAAATCCTATTGAGTGTATTTTCAAAGGAAAGAAACAAAGAAAGCAAAGGAAGTCTATATTATGAGATATTTAAAATTTTGTAAGACTGGTTCAGAGTGACTTCGTGATCCCCTGTTCAAACTTTGGAAAATCACTATAAATTGTACAAAAATACTTATGAGTCATAGTTTATATGTCTAGATTCCTTAGTGAGTCTATTTTCATTAAACACAAATGGAAACATTATCTAATTTCTATATAATGAGATAATCAATTTTTAGTGAAGAGAGATCAGGTCTGCTAAACTGCAAAATAGGGGAATCTTTAATGAATAAACTGTACTAATTGGCCAAACCAAAAATTCTGGAAAAATTATGGTAAGAAGATATATGAGACTAGTTTCAGGAAAAATTTACAGATTTAAATTTAGACTTTCGTAACTTGAGTTATAATTAATTTAGTGACTATTATGTAGATGGACAGTTTTATTATGAATAGTGAAATAAATTGTTTTGATTTGTGTGAGTAATTGGAAAATTTTTAATGTTCCCGGTTTGGTCCTGAACCGTTCCAATTGCATGTTTTTGGGCAGCGAAGGCCCTTTTTAGGTATTTATTGGATGAATGCAAGCAAATTAATTTTTAAAAGTAAAAAAAAAATTTATGCCCCGAACAAGTAAGATAAGTCTGGTAACGCCTCGTGTTCGACTCCGGCGATGGTCTCGGGTAAGGTGTGTTACACACTTACCATATGCATTAAATCAAATTACAATAATTAACAACTAGGTTTAGATTTATAGACATACAAACTATGGATTCCAAGCTATTCAACGTCGATTTTATCCTTCCCCTTTTTAGTTAAGGATTCTGGTACGACGTTAGCTACGAAAATTAAAACAATTTAAATACATTAATACAACACAATTTAATTTCACATTGACTATTTCAATTTTTTTAACTCAATATTTACTTAAATTCCAATTTAGTCTCTAAACCGAGACTAATTTTTGTTCTTCACATTTAATCCTATATTTTTATACTAACTTCACTTTAAGTTAAATTTAGCTCCTTATTTTCAATTAAACCCCTAAATTTTAAATTTTTCACAATTTAGTCCCTATTACTAAAAATTTACAATTTGTTCTACGATTAATCCTTTTCCATTTCTAGCTTAAAAATTTATCAATTGAATCCTTAATACTAAAACTATTCAACATTAACAACATTTAAAATATTAATAATTGCTAAAATTTCAACATGGGTTTGGTAGTACTAAACACGGGGATTCCAAAAATATAAAAATTACAAGAAAAGGGACTAAATTGACTAACCAATTTGAATTGGAACCTTAAAAACCCTTAGATGCCGTGCTTCCTTCCTTCTTTCTTCTTTCTTCTTTCTTTCTTTTATTTTGCATGTATTTCTCTTCCTTTTTCCACTTACTAACAATTAGAATTTCATTTATTTTATTATATATATTATATAATGCATATACATATACATACTTTTAACTTTTAGTTTATTAATTATAATATAACTTATATATATTAAACAATTATAGTTTTAACCCATTTACCGTCCACTTAAAGAAACAAAGGTAAAATTACTTCTTTAGTCCCTTCAATTATTTTTAATCATATAATTCAACTTTTACTCTATACGCGATTTATTCCTTATACTATATTAATTCTTAATTCATGCAAATTCACTTAACCGAAGTCTAATTATCTACACAACTACCATCGTAAATATTTTTAAATATTTACGAGTCGAATTTAAGGGAACAGAGTTCCAAAAATGCATTTTTTGACACCCCTAACTATAAGGTCGTTACAATAATTAAACCAATTCACAATTCAAGCATATAAATCAATAATAATACTATCATCTTATAAGTCATTACAAACATATTAAAGATTTTAATAAGTTCACATGATTGATAAAGTTTACAAAGTCTTGTATTCTAGTTCTCCATACTCATATCTCATACCACGTTACGTATATACATGCCAAACTAAACCAAAATTTAGTGTCATACTCCTTTCCAAGCTTGGAGATGTGATGAGATGAGCCAACCACGATCACTGTCCTAGCTTGTTGAACCTATCTTCTACCTACGTGTTAGAAACAAATGTGTTAAGTCAGTGAAGGCTTAGTAAGTACCACAAGAATTTAAACCTTTAAATATTCAATACAATTGATTATAATAAATATTCTTATACATCAAATGATTACCCAAAGACACTGATATGTGAATCTTTTTCATTTCAAAATACTTACCATCGTTTCACATTAACCATTCTTTCAGGTCACATTTCATTTCATAGTCCATTCTAGACTAAATAGAACATTTAGGATATACGAAACATATGCAGAATGGCACTAAGGTGTGTTATTAGAACATAACAGCACTGTAGTGCTTAGCATACCAGACTAGCACCGTAGTGTTCAGCAGAACAAAGGGCGCACTAATTCTCTTTAATGGTATGTCATTTATATCCTAATAGTTCTCATCTCATCTACATGGGCTTTAACTTCATTAAACCATGGCATTTACTCTATCACAAGATACAATACAACTTTCCATTTTTTACGATTTAATCCTTATTATTAGATATCCAATTTAACTTGTAATTTTACTATAAATTCAGTGTTCCAAACATCAAAACTTCAATACTCTTCACTTAAGCCCTTTTTTCAACATCACAAAATCTCATGACATAATTTATCTACTTTAAAATTTAGTTATTTTTCTAATTTCACTATAAATTATTACAATTTCACAACATAAGTAAAATTTGAATCATTCTCTTAAAATTTCATTAATCATCTTTAAATCTAACATTAATATATTAATAATTAAACCATCCAGTTAACATAATTTATAATTGAATTTAAATTAAACAAGGTAAAATTCTTGAATTACTTACAACCGAAGCTTGGATGATATATTTTCCATTCTTCTTGCTCTTTGACCACCTCTTTTCTTGTAACACCCCTTACCCAAGTCCGAGGCTAGGACTGGGCATAAGGCATTACCATACTTAATCACATACATACAATCGTTTTCTAGTCAAGAAGACTTAATCAAATTTAAAGCTCTTTTGAACTATGTTTAAACTCTTTAATGTGCGCCTACGAGGACTCAAACTTCCATTGGAAACCATTTGGAACCAACTCAGTTCCTTAAACTGACTAAATAAAAATAACTCTTGTAACAGGGCACACGCCTGTGTGGTCATTACAACAAGGCTGTGTTGATGGCCCGTGTGACATACACAGAGCCTAAGCATCTAAGGACACGCCTGTGTCCCATAACCGTGTGAATTAAATTCTAAATTCGAACCTACAGGGGTTTCTACATGGCTTGACACACACCCGTGTCTATGGCCCGTGTCCCTCACACGGCTATGACATGCCCGTGTCCTAGCCCATGTCTAAAAACCTTAACATTCTGCTTCTAGCGTCAGCATCCAATTTAAGGCACATGCCCGTGGTCAAAGGCCGTGTCCTCCACACGGCCGTGTCTCTACCCGTGTGTTTACTACTATGCGTACTAACTTGAAATTTTTACGTGCAGGGGACACACGGCCAGACAACACGCCCATGGGGCTGGCCGTATGTCACACACGACCTAGGCACACGCCCATCTGTCTACCCGTGTGGACAATATAGGGCTATCTACCAAGCCCTTTGCCACCCTAAAACACAACATAACAACAACCATAGCTAAAGTCTATATACAATTCATGTATTCAACCATACCAACAATTTCTCATTCATGAAAGACTACTTTGCATTCATATAATAACTTTCAATATTAGCAATTTTTTATGGCCTTGTACAAAATGAGTCAACAATTAAAGCAAGCCAACACATTTGGCCCAAAACAATGTGACACTCAAACAAAAACAAAGGGTCATATACATGCCATAATCAACAATAAAAGATCTAACTTTACCAAGTGCTTCGGATGATAGTGTGACTGGCTTCTTCGACATAGGCAAGGATCCTCGAGCTACTTTGGTGACACTATAAGAAAATGGAAAGGAAATAGGGTAAGCATAAAGCTTAGTAAGTTGCATGAAAATAAACATCAACTAATCATTATAAACAATATGCTCATAACCTTTCATAGCTTATTCATGAATACTATAAATAGACGAAAGTATGACTTACTAATCGTCATCCATTACATTTCATATAGGTACCTGTACCACTCATCACATGA
This sequence comes from Gossypium arboreum, assembly GCF_025698485.1. NCBI lineage: Eukaryota > Viridiplantae > Streptophyta > Magnoliopsida > Malvales > Malvaceae > Gossypium > Gossypium arboreum. Next base: position 21,447,083 of record NC_069078.1, on the reverse strand, counting down.
TCATAACTTTTCTCATCTCGAAATAAAGTCATAAATCTTTTCGTTGAACCATTTGGAATTCTACCAGATAATTAATAGCCCTAACATGGGTTAAGATGCCGACGCCATGTCCCAGACATGGTCTTACATTGGCTTTCATATAGCGAGGTTGATTCCATGTCCCAGACAGGTCTTACACTGGCTCTCATCTATCGGTTTCGATGCCATGTCCCAGACAGGTCTTACTTTAACATCCCGAAATAAGGCCTTGTCAGAACAGTGGTTTCAGAACCATAAAATCGACGTTGAAATATTTTTTTTATGATTATTATGAGGCCTAGAATATGAAAATATGCCTGTGTTAAAATTTCATGAAGAAATTCTATGAATAAGGCGTCCAATTGGTAAATAAGGACTAAATCGAATAAATTGCAAAACTTGGATTTTAGAAGCAATCTGCATGAATTAATTAGAAGGTTTTAAAGAGCAATTCGGCCAATTTCTATGTTTTTGGACAAAAATGGGCAAGCATGGAAAATTTTGGAAGTTTAGTAAGGAGGGGCATTTTGGTCATTTGGTAATAAAATCAATAAAAAGGGAAAATGAAGGAAAAAATTAGCCATCTTCTCCCTTGTACCAGCCAACATTTTCAAGCCCTCCATAGCTTTTGCAACATTTTCAAACTCAATAGTAATTGACTCTTAGCCCTGTTTTTAACGTTTGTTGTATTTTTGAGATCCTTGTAACATGTTCTCTCCATTTCTACCTATATTTTAAGCTAGGGTTCATGTATGCAAAGTGACTCATGTGTCACATGTTTTTTCTTTGATGTTTTATGGGGGAATATGAAAGTTAGATAGGTGTTAAACATATTTTCCTAAGCGATTTTCATGAAAAGCCCCTAAAAAGACCTTTTTGAAAAAGGCACAAAATAAGTGGTAGAAATGTGAAATAGAGGAAAATGTGGACTAGTATGAGTTATAATGCATTCGGCTAGGCTTGGGCATGTATATAATTTTACGAGCCTATGGATTAAATCATAAATAATGTGAAAGGTTAGGGGAAAAACGGTCATATTGTTTGGGGGTGAAATTTAGGCTCAAAAAGAATAATGTGAGATACTAATAATTCATTTTTATTGTTATAGACCTTGAGGAACAAATTTCAGAGGTCGATCGAAGAAAACAAAGGTTTCGGAATAACCGAAGCGCGAAATCAACACAAATACCAAGTAAGTTCGAATAACTTAAAGTAAACCCATAATACGCCTAAATGCATGTTTTATGAATGTGTAATAGTTGTATATAATGATGGCATGAAAATCCAAGAAATGTGTTAGTATTGATAATGATAAGATGTTAAATGTCCCAGTTGAAGTAAAAAGGGAAATTCGATGGATAAACCATGGCTTACGTGACTTGAGATCCTGCATGTGTTGCAGAAAAGGATTTAGCCCAGACGGGTAATCCGTTGATCTCAAATATAGGAAGGATCTAGCCCGGATGGGTGTTCCTTGAGTGATCGAGCCTCCCGAAGAATATGCGTCCATTAAGGATTTAGCCCGAACGAGTAATCCGATTACGGTCTGAATTTAGCCTGGACTAGTAATTCAAATCCAAGCTCATTAAGGGTATTTGTCGATATAAGGGATTTAGCCTGGACTGGTAATCTCAACAACACTCCATGAGTTTATATTACGGGGGATTTAACCTGGAATGGTAATCCTACCGTAAGATGTGAGGTTCGCGGGAGTGCGTACTTGAGAAGATCACTCTTACAACTTGACGGTAAATGGATAATCTGTCGAGATTTCTGAGGTACTCAACAGGATTAACATAAGATATAGAAATGAAAATGTTGGATAATGAGCTCACCTAAGACAAATTATATGATGAATTATTATGGGACTAACTTGATGTTTGAGTGCATGTAATAGGAGGCTATCCTATATTTATTGGATTGGTTGTATAACATGGTTGTATGCTAATTAATCGGTAAGCTTACTTTCCAATTATTCAGGCTTACTAAGCATCGTATATGCTTGCCCCTCTCTTTTCCCTGTCTTACAGAGCTCGCGGACTCGTAAAGGTTGGAAGATGGTTGGAGTATTGGAAACACTATCCATTTTTCCTATTTTGGTATATAGATATTTCTATTTTGTTACAATGGCATGTATACGTTTTTGGTTACTTGATGTTATATGTCATTGGTTGGCCTATGTAAAGGCTTAAATGTTAAACTCATTCTTTTTGTATATGGCCATAAGACATGGCTCATTTCGTTGTGGGTTATGACCTACCAACCATGCATGGTTATGTTGAAAATGTTTTTGTGATGATTGAATGGGGAATATCATAAATAGACATTCGTAATGTGGGCAAAAAATTTGGAAATGGTTAGGCCATAATTGGCAATGACTTGTAACAATAAGCCAAGCCTAAATGTGTTTCAATGGGATAGAAATCCTTAATACAAAATGGGGAATATTTGAGTATGTATTTAACTGACGAGATGAGGTTGACATACAATGAATTCATTGATGATAGTCCTTGAGTATATATGGGTCATGTTAAATGTAATTGGGGTTCTTCTATGCAGGGAAATGATGAAGGTGACCATTGGCTTGAAATTATAGCCTAAAAAGGGTTTACATGGGTAAAGACACGGGCGTGTGTCTAAGCCATCTGTGATACATAGTCAGCCTCATGGGCGTGTGGTACGGCCGTGTGTCCCTTGCACCTAAAATTTTTAAGTCAAAATGCATGGTTTAAACACACGGGAAGAGACACGACCGTGTGTCTCAACCGTGTGGAAGGCACGGCCTAGCACACGGGCGTGTGACTTGGCCATGTGCCCCTAAATACATGCTGACATAATAAATAGAATGTCCATGTTTGTGGACACGAGCATATCTAGGTCGTTTGAAAGACACGAGCTAGGGACACGGGCGTGTGCTCAACCGTGTGAAAACCCCTATAGGTTCGAAATAGAAAATAAATTCAAACAATTCCACACGGGTTAGGGACACGAGCTTGTCTCAAAGCACACGGGCATGTGCATTGTCTCAGTATGGGCGTATGGGTCTTAACCTTGAAAATTTTCTTAGGTTTTCGGTTTAGTCCCGGACCCTTCTCAATGTAGTTTTGGGTCTCATAAGCACATAATAGGGACATAAGATGTTGTTTAATTGGTCTTAATTTGGAACAAAATTTTTATAACTTGTATTTTTCCAAATAAGTGTTTGGTAACGCTTCGTACTTGGTCCCAGTCTCGAGTACGGGTACGGGGTGTTACATTTAGTGATATCAGAGCTATGGTTTAGTCGGTTCTAGAACTACCATAGGGTGTATCGAGTTTAACTAAACATGCCATTATATGAATGTTGATAGTTTGACATATACTAACTATTTCATTGTCTTTGAATTTAGTAAATGTCTTCCAATCAAGCACAAGATGAGTCCGAGGGAGCCAAGAGTCATGCTTCAACTTCCATACAACGAGTTATTTCTAGTAGTAGTAGAAGGCCTATGTCTGAAGGCTGAAAAGAGGCCAGAGCCGCTTTCTTTGACATAATGGATGAGTGGTTTGAGGATTATTTTAGAAATCGCCCCAACATACCACAACCTCCCGCACCCCCTAACCGACCTGATGAGGAAGTGCCACGAGGTATGGCACCAGTAAAAATTGGTAAACCCAGGTGGATAAGCTTAGAAAGTATGGGGCTGAAGAATTTAGAGCTAAGATTGATGATGATGTTGAATAAGCTGAGTTCTGGCTTGAGAACACTACACGCCTATTGGACGAGTTATCATGTATGCCTGAGGAGTGTTTGAAGTGTGTTGTATCTCTTTTAAAGGATACTGCACACCACTGGTGGAAGACTGTATCTTCAGTAGTGCCAAAGGAAAACATCACTTGGGAATTTTTCCAAGTGGAGTTTAAGAAGAAATATATCAGTCAAAGGTTCTTAGACTCAAAGCGAAAAGAGTTCCTGGAACTCAAACAAGGAAATAAGACTGTATCAGAATACAAAAGGAAATTCGTAAGACTAAGTCAGTATGCAACTGAATAGGTTCAAATAGAGTAAAAAAAATGTGTAAATGCTTCGAGGAAGGTCTGAATGAGGAAATCAAGCTGTTAACTGGGATCCTTGTGATTCAAGAGTTTACTGCACTAGCTGATTGGGCCAAAAAGGCCGATGAGCTCAATAATAAAAGGAAGCAAGCTAAGAGAGAAGCTCGAGTTTTGAGCAAGAGGTCCAGTGGTAAGACACTCTTATTTCCCACTAAAAAATCAATGAGCCAACATGAACACTCCACTTCATCGATAGGATATTCAGGTAGAGCGAGAAGCTCCAAACAACGTAACCAGAAGTCTTCCTCCCCGATGGTGACTAGCATGGAGAGTGTGGATGACCAAAAGCCGAAGTGTAAAAGTTGTAATAAATTCCACTTCAGAGAGTGTCAAATGAAGAGTGGTGCGTGCTATAGATGTGGTTCTCTTGACCACTTCCTCCGAGACTGCCCAGAGCAACAGATAAAGAGGTGGAATTAGCCCCGAAGTCGAGTACTCCTATTTCACGAGGTAAACCTCTGAGATATCATGGAAGTGCTAGTGGTATTTGAGTTGTAGCCAAAGACATTACAAAATTAAAGGCTTGAACCTTGGCAAGAACGTATGCAATACACACTCGAGAGGAAGCCTATACTCCTGACGTCTTCTTTTTAATACTTGTGTTGTTGCCTTAACTGATCCAGGATCGACGTATTCATACATTTGTATGACATTGGTGTCTAGTATGAATATACCCATTGAACCTACAGAATTTATAATCAGAGTGTCGAACCCATTAGGCAAGTTAGTCCTGGTTGATAAGGTCTGTAAGCATTGTCCTTTGACGATTTAGGGTCATTGTTTTTCGGCTAACCTTATGTTGTTTCCATTTGATGAGTTTGATTGTAACACCCCAAACCCAGCCCAGACGTTACGGCTGAATCCAACGTGTCACATTGAAGTGTAACTAAAAACTCATGTTTTATCTAAATTTTTCTTAGCGTTTAAAGAATATTTTCGTTTTAATTTAAAGTGAATGGAAGCTGTGCACCAGGTAGGATGCCAGAAAAGAGGAGGTGAGTCTATTAGACTGCTTAAGTACCAACCTCTCCACGGATCCACTCCTAGACATGCACACAACCATTGCCACACTTTAACTGAGCGATTGTTCAGTGAAAACCATTTCGTTTTAAACCATTTGAAATCACTTATTAATTTTGAAAACGTTTTCGTTGCGGAAGCTTTGTCTTGTTTCGCGATGTTTTGAAATTAGGTAATCTTTTATAACGCGCCCTAGAGCTAACCAATTTCAAGGAATCAATTTAAGTGATGTGAATCTCAATTTGAAAATGATTTAAGTAATTTAAGATCCCAAAATAAAAATAATAGAGCGGCCTTATTGCAACTTTAACCAAAATAGAAATAATAAAAAATAGATGCGAAATTTAAAAGGAAGCTAATTGAAACTTATTAAAAAAAACCAGAAATTTAATCTTCGTGGCCACTCTGAATCCCGCCCAACTCCAAGTCCACCAACTAGGGCTCACCTGCAAGTATGGAAGAGAAAGGGGGTGAGTTTGGAAAACTCAGTGTGTAAGGAAAACCCATCCAAAGCCCAAGTTAGCTCAAGCCCATTGGGCCTAAGCCCTATTCAGATAACAAAGGTACCGGTCAAACCCTTTTCGAATACAATGGCGGGCCTTAGCCCCTTTTCAGTTAATAGTATGGCCCATAGGCCCATTCCAGAACAGAACAGACATATTCGTGTATGCAAGCCCAACCTAGCCTATAACCAACCGCTACACTCCACCCGTACCAGCCCTACACTCCATGTGGGGAATAACTCAACCCACCCAGCCCTACACTCTACAGTTGCAACATTGCTGCTCAGATATTAGTAAGTTGAGGCAAAGCCTCCAGTACACTTCCTCCATCAATAACCCAGTCCCATACATCAGATAACTATAACATGGCATGCAGTAAATAGTAACAGTCAAACATGCATTCAGGTCAACCTTAACCCTAGGGGTATATCAGTAAATTTGCTCCTTGGAGTAAAACTATAAACTTTCCACCTATAAAGGTATTTCAGTAATTTTATCAGTTTTAAAGGTTCTCATGAATGTTATGGTCCTTACTAGCCCATTTGTCATCGCAGTAATTTATTGATCTCAATTTCACAATTTTAGCCATTGGGCCCTAAAACCCCTAATGGGCCCTACAGTGTCCATTAGCAATCTAAGCCCATTTAATTCAAGTTTTATGACCAGTTTACCGGTTTAAGCAGTTTCGATTCCACAGTCTAACAAAACATACTTATTGCCTATTTTTTTATTATCTTTTTTTTTCTCGTATGGGCCCGTAAGCCCATTGGGCCCAGTTTTAGCCTATGAGGCCCAATTACCAAAGTGCACGAAATTTCACACACGACTAACTTACCACTTTGCGATTTCAGATCTAATGATTTCTAAACGTCTTGTGAGCACTCGCACACTCACAAGCCCACGAAATGCAGGAATTTCAGCATTTCGGCTTTTGCCAAATTAAACTATGTGACACCCCGAATGTGACCCTAGTCGGAGAGTGGTTTCGGGACCACGAAACCGAGTCACAAGAATAATTAAGTGTTATATTCCGTACTTATTGTATGTGGAATTGGTATGCGTAAATATTTCGTGTCTCGATTTTTATTAATTAGGTGCTAAATTATAAGAAAGGACTTAGTAGTGAACTTTGAAAGTACGATAGGGAAATAGGTGATGACTAATTAAAGCATGCATGCAAAATAATGGACTTGCATGTCAAATTCCCCTTTCTACAAGTAATGGCCGCCATGACAAAGAATATGGGTCAAACATGTCATGAAACATGTTTTGTTGGGCATTAGGGAGAAATAGTAAACAAATAAGCATGGGTAAGAAAAGAATGAAAAAAAAAATGTGTGAGAGAGTGGCATACCCCATTGCCGTGAGTTGTAGAGAAGGAAAGAAAAAATTTTGTTCATCCTTTCTTTGAGCCAAAACTAAGGAAGAAGGAGGATTTTTGCTTCATGCTTGGTTTGGAAGAGATCTAGAAGGAGATTTGGCTAAGTTTGCATCAAGATTAAGGTATGTATGAGGTTGTGTTGGGAGTTTCATGCATGTTTTGGTTGCTAACTTGATGTGCATGTTAGCCATGGCTCAAATCTTTGGTATGCCATGGAAATGGTATTTGGCCAAAGTTGTTATAGTGATAAAGCCATTGCATGCTAAGTGTGAAGCTTGATGATGATGCATGCAATGATGGATTTTCTACTCATGAGTAAGATTTTGAGTTTTCTTTGTTTTATCATGATTAAAGTTGAAAAGGAGCATGATTGTCATACTTGGCCATGATGCATTCTTGAGCATGATTCATGCTTCTTGCATGTTAGTTAAAAGTTTGTGTTTTGGATGGCTATGGACACCTTGAAAATTCGCCATGCTCATATATGCATATATATGATTGCACATTATGTTTGGTTATGAACTAAGTGATGAATATATTGATTTAAAGAAGAAAATGTGGAAGAATGCTTGTGAAATTGCAAGCACAATTCGCCTAGCACACATATAAGTGCTTGATGCTATATTATAAGTTTTGGGCCACAATGTGCAAAGCATAAATTAGTAGATTGCATGCTGTTTTTGTGAGGTATTATGCAAAATTGACCTCAACATGTACATGAATATTCGGCCTTGGGTGGCCTATTGAAGGCCTTAGCATTTCCTTGATGCTCAAATAAATTGTATTGAATTGCTTGATGTAGTATAAAATGTGCATGACCATTGTGTATTCAAGCTAAAGAGTGGCCATATGACCATTTAAAATCCTTGTCATATTCGCCATAAGCAAGCACAATGAGGTTTTAATAAATTGAATTTGTTTGAATTAGCTCAAGAGCTAAGAGGGCCACAATTGGACAAGGGAAGGAAAAGGTGATCGAATAGCCGAAAAAGCCGTTCGACAACATCCGAGGTAAGTCCTCAAGAAGTGACCTTACTTGAATTATGTGAGATGAAATATGGATGTGTATGATTATTGATTATGTGTGTATGAGTATTTGAATTCCACGGGCTAAGTCCCGGCGAATATGCTAATGATATTAATTGTGTTTGAGCCTTAGTAACGAAAATGAAATATGTATGTCCAATGATTATTGATGTATGTGTGCATGAGAAATTGAATGATATCCGGCTAAGCCCAAGACAATTATGCTGAAATTATATCCGGGTTAAGACCAAGGCAATTGTGCTAGTGGTTATATCCGGCTAAGGGCCAAGGCATTCGTATGAAGTTATTCTATCCGGCTAAGACCAAGGCATTTGTGCACGTGATTATATCCGGTTATATTCAAGAATCTTGGGCTGGAGGTGAGTGTTGGTTGCTGAAATGAATTTAATTAGTACACTCGGACAGCCCAAAGGATAAGGTACGTTATATGTGCATTGGAAAGTCGACGTGTTTGAGCAACATTCGCTCAATCGACTAATGAATTTCAGTTATTGAATTGATTGATGCTTTGCGAACTTATACAATGATGAAGTATGAAGTAAGAATGTGTATTAATGAAATGATGCATTTGGCTATGTGAATGTATTGCTGTAAATTATAGTTCATTATATTCCTTGAGACTTACTAAGCATAAAAATGCTTACCCGTTGCTTTGGCTCTTAGTTTTCTAGATTTCGCCGAGGCAATCGGATTTGGGATCGTTGAAGTCAAGTCATCCACACTATCAAGCCTCCATTTTGGTATAAATTTTGGTTGAACTTGAGATGGCATGTATAGGACTACCTCTTGTTTGTTAAATACGTTGTAATGTAAGTTTGTATGGCCATGCGAAAATGGCTCAAAAGGGAGCATGAACTTAGACTTATTGTGGGTTGTATGTATATATATTTGGGGTCATGATGTGGCTATGGTTTGGAAATGGGAATGTTGGTCATATGATCAGCCATTGGCATGGTTAAAATGATCATATATGAACCTATGTATGGCAAGATTAGTTGAATCATGGAGACTACCAAATAGGTAAGTCCTACCTTAAAACAGATGCTGCCAGCTGCAGTGGCGTGAATGTGAAAAATCACCATAATTCATAGGAATGGAATCAAATAGTGAATAAGCTATGTAAATGAACCTTGATGAGTCTATTTTCATATGGAAGAAACGAAACGGTCATAGGAGTTACAGGTTAAGAGATATTAAAGCTATTGTGAGACAGGGCCAGAATGGTTTCTGGGTTCCCTGTCGCAACTTTAAAAATTCACTATAAATTATCCAAAAGAATTAGGGATATACCTTATATGTACAGATTCCATTTTGAGTCTAGTTTCATTAGAAACAAACGACACCAGCATTAAAGCCCTGTGCAGAGAGATATTCAAGTTATACCGCGCGAAGGTCAGAGCAGTCGATCCCTGTAACTTGGGTAACTTTAACTAATAGACTGTACCAATTGGCCCGACCAAAATCCTAGAAATAAATCCATGGATGTATATATGAGTCTAAATTCAGGAAAATTTACGAAACCAGTTTCCAGTTTTGAAACTCGAGATATGATTTTAAGGCGACAGTGACGCAGTTTTCCAGCCTGACTGGAAATGTCAAATTGGTGGGCAAAAACATGTGAACTTGGTTTGTTAACCCTCGGGTCCGACACGCAATGGTCTCGGGTTTGGGGTGTTACAATTTTATTGGTATCGAGCCACGGTTTAGTCGATTCTAGGACTACCGTGATGTGTTTGGGGTCTAGCTATACATGCCATTAAATGATGAATCGATAGTGTGATGAATTCGACAATTTGACTTCATGTTTGTTTATAGCAATGGATCCCGATCCCAACCGAAGCGATAGTCGATGATGTGGAGAGTGTGGCGCCTGCTCCGCGCAAGGGACAGCGCCGCGGACTCTCAACCTATGGCTAGCAATCCTAATGACGAGGCTAAGCAAGCCTTTTATAGTGTGATGAACGAATGGTTTAATCAATACATTCGAACCAACACTACTGTTCCACCACCTCCATTCCCGATTTAATGCAACCCCAAGCACCTACAATACCTCCGGTGATCGACCCAATAAGGTCGTAAGCCCCAATCGATAGGATTCAAAACATGGGGCCACTGAATTTAAGGCTACGGATGATGATGATGCCGAAGCGAGCTGAATTATGGTTAGATAACACTATCCGGTGCTTGATGAGCTATCCTGCACACCGATGAGTGCTTAAAGTGTACCATCTCCTTGCTACGCGAGTCCGCCTACTATTGGTGGAGTACTCGACTTGTGGTGCCTAGAGAGCAAGTGACTTGGGAATTCTTTCTAACCGAGTTCAAAAAAGTATATCACCGAGATTCATCGACCAAAAGCGAGGGAGTTCCTTGATCTTAAGCAAGGTTCTATGTCCGCTATCGACTACGAACGAAAGTTTGTGAAGCTTAGCCGAGACGCGAGAATGCATTTCGTCCAAGCTATTATGTGCAAACGCTTCGAGGATGGGCTGAATGATGATATAAGGATGTTTGTTGGCATTCTCGAGATACGAGAGTTCGTAGTACTTGTTGAGCGAGCTTGTAAAGTCAAGAGCTTAGAAAGGAGAAACAAAAGCTGATGTGGGGATTGAGAATTCGAAGAGGTCCTCGGAAAGTCTCTTCAACAAGCATCAAGAGATTTCGAGATGATGCGAGCCGGTCTAGAGGCGTTTGGGATTTTCTAGACGAGGACGCGATCGACCCCCGTGACCACACGAGTCACCTCGATTGCGGTGGCGGAAATGATCGCCGAGAGAGGACGGAGTGTCCACATTGTGGCAAATGGCATTCGGGAGCTGTTGGTTTCGTGATCGCTCCGCTATAAGTGTGGATCGGCCGACCATTTTATGAAGGATTGCCCGAGGATGCATGAGCAGAATGCAAGTCGAGTGCAAACCCGGTGCTACCATCGCCGAGGTAGGCCACCTAGAAATATGGGCAATGTCGGTGGCGGTCGAGAGGATCTAGAGATGCTACCATCGATCCGAGGCTCGTGCTCTGCTAGGACTTATGCCATACGCGCACGCGAGGATGCCGCCTCTCCGGATGTTATTACGGTACTTTCACTCTTTTCAATACAAATGTAATTGCTTTGATTGACCCCGGTTCTACTCATTCTTATATATGTGAAACCTTAGCATCCAAAGAAGACTTTGCCCATTGAGTCTCTCGAGTTTGTAATTCGGTGTCAAACCCTTGGGTCATTACGTGCTTGTTAACAAAGTGTGCAAGAAAAGTCCCCTAGTGTTCCGAGGTTCTTGTTTTCCGGCGGACTTAATGCTTTTGCCATTCGATGAGTTCGATGTTATTCTTGGTTTGGATTGGTTGACCATGCACGATGCGGTTGTAAATTGCAAGAGCAAGACTATCGATTTGAGGTGCGAGAATAATGAAATAATTCGGGTTGAGTCCACGGACTTAAAGGGTTGCCACCGTAATATCGCCGATGTTGGCCCGAAATATGTAAGAAAAGGGTGCGGCGTACCTTGCGACGCACTCGATGACAAGGAATCGAGGAGAAACCCGAATCTGTGCTCCGTGGTTTGTGAATACCCGGATGTTTTCCCCAAGAATTGCGGGTTTACCACTGCTCGAGAAATAGAATTTGGCATCGAATTGGTACCGGTACCACCCCAATTTCGATAGCTCGTATCGTATGGCACCAACGGAATTGAAGGAGTTGAAAACTCGGTTGCAAGAATTGGTGGATAGAGGTTTTGCTCGCCGAGTTTTTCGCCTTGGGTGCTTGCCGGTGTTGTTCGTGAAGAAGAAGGATGGAACCATGCGACTATGCATCGACTATCGTCGCCTTAACAAAGCGACGATAAAGAACAAATATCCGCTGCCACGTATTGATGACTTGTTCGATCAATCAAGGGAGCCTCGGTGTTCTCGAAAATAGATTTGAGATCGGGCTACTATCAATTGCGAATCCGAGATTCAGACGTGCCCAAGACCGCCTTCGAAGCGAGATATGGTCACTATGAGTTCTGGTGATGCCGTTTGGGCTCACTAATGCCCCCGCAGATTTATGGATTTAATGAATCGAATCTTTAGACCATATTTGGATCGATTCGTAGTCGTGTTCATTGATGACATCTTGGTCTATTCAAGAAATGAGACCGAACATGCTGAACACCGCGGTTAGTGCTGCAAATTTTACGGACAAGCAATTATATGCTAAGTTCAGCAAGTGTGAGTTCGTTAAGAGAGGTAAGCTTCTTGGGTCATGTGGTATTCAGACGGGTATTCGAGTCGACCAATAAAATTTCAGCCATACTAAATTGGAAGCCTCCGAGAAATATTATTGAGGTTCAAGCTTTTGGGGCTTGCTTTACTACCGACGATTTGTAAAAGGCTTCTCAACGATAGCTACCGATGACGGCTTACTCCAAAAGGATGTTAAGTTGAATGGACGAGAAATGCCAAAAAGCTTCGATCAATCGAAAACTTATTTGATCGAAGCCCCAATTCTAGTGCAACCCGAGTCCGCAAGGAGTTTGTCATCTATAGCGACGCTCTCTACTTGGGTTAGGTTGCGATTAATGCAAGAAGGTCGAGTTGTGGCCTGCGCGCCGAGGCAATTAAAGCCACATGAGAAAAATTATCCGACTCATGATCTCGAATTGGCGCCATCGTATTCGCTTTAAAGATTTGGCGACATTACTTATTTGGTGAAAGGTGCCATGTATACTCGGATCACAAAAGTCTCAGTATTTGATGACCCAACGAGACTTAAATCTGCGACAAAGACGTTGGCTCGAGTACATTAAAGGATTATGAGTGATCATTGACTATCACCCGGAAAGGCGAATGTAGTTGCGGATGCCTTGAGTCGTAAATCGTTATTCACTTTACGAGCGATGAATGTGCACTTGTCTATCCGATCCGACGGTGTGTTAGTGGCTGAAATGAAAGCCAAACCATTATTGACACACCAAATTCGAGAAGCTCGTAAAGTCGATGACGAGTTGGTTGCAAAACGGGCTGCGTGTGTTCGAACAAGGACTCGGAGTTTCAAATCGACGATGACGATTGTTTGAGGTTCAAAAGTCGTCTGTGTGTCCCAAAGAATTGAACTCATTTCGATAATTCAATGAAGCCCATTGTAGCCGAATGGCAATCCACCCGGAGTACGAAGATGTACAATGATTTGAAACGCCGATTTTGGTGGCATGGTATGAAGCGAGACATCTCCGACTTTGTTTCAAGATGTTTAATATGTCAACAAGTGAAAGCGGAACATCAGTGCCTTGAGATTACTTCACCAATCACGATACCCGAGTGGAAATGGGATCGAGTCACAATGGACTTTGTATCCGGACCGCCATTGTCGACAAGTAAGAAGGATGCGGTTTGGGTCGTGGTAGATCGATTGACTAAGTCGGCCCACTTTGTCCCCGACGCACGGATTTTTCAATGGACAAATTAGCGAAATTGTACGCTTCTCGATTGTGAAATTACACGGGTGCCTATTTCTATCGTGTCGGATAGAGATCCGAGATTTACCTCGCGGTTTTGGAAAAAGTTGCAAGAAGCTTTGGGTACCAAGTTGCATTTCAAAGACCGCTTCCACCCCCAAACCGATGGTCAATCCGAGCGGTAATTCAGATACTTGAGGATATGTTAAGATGTTGCGTCCTCGAGTTTAGTGGTTCATGGGAACGGTATTTGCCGTTGATTGAATTCGCTTACAACAAACTTTCAATCGAGTATTAAGATGGCACCTACGAGGCTTTGTACGGGCGTAAATGCCGTACACCATTGTTTTGGACCGAGCTTGGTGAAAGCAAGATTTTCGGTGGATTTGATTAGGGATGCCGAATGAAAGTGAAAGTAATCCGTGAAAGTTTGAAGATAGCCTTCGATCGTCGTAAGTCGACGCGGATATGAAGCGTAAGGATATCGAGTATCGTGGGTGATAAAGTGTTCCTCAAGGTATCGCCTTGGAAAAAATACTCGTGTTCTACCAGTAAGAGCAAGTTGAGCCCGAGGTTCATTGGGCCATATGAGATATCGAGCGAGTCGGTCCAGTGGCATATCGCTTGATTTTGCCCCGAACTCAAAAGGTTCACGATGTCTTCCACGCTTCGATGCTTGACGTTATAGATCCGATCCATCGCACGTGATTAGTCCATCGAAATTGAAATTCAAGCTAATATGAGTTATGAGGAAGAACCAATTCGTATCCTATCACGAGAAGTGAAAGAGTTGCGAAACAAGCGGGTTCCGCTAGTGAAAGTGTTATGGCTCAAGCACGGATAGAAGAAGCTACTTGGGAGACCGAGAACTCAATGAGAGAGCGATATCCGAACCTATTTACCGGTAAGCTTTTGGGACGAAAATCTCTTGAGTGGGGAGAGTTGTGACACCCGAATGTGACCCTAGTCGGAGAGTGGTTTCGGGACCACGAAACCGAGTCACAAGAATAATTAAGTGTTATATTCCGTACTTATTGTATGTGGAATTGGTATGCGTAAATATTTCGTGTCTCGATTTTTATTAATTAGGTGCTAAATTATAAGAAAGGACTTAGTAGTGAACTTTGAAAGTACGATAGGGAAATAGGTGATGACTAATTAAAGCATGCATGCAAAATAATGGACTTGCATGTCAAATTCCCCTTTCTACAAGTAATGGCCGGCCATGACAAAGAATATGGGTCAAACATGTCATGAAACATGTTTTGTTGGGCATTAGGAGAAATAGTAAACAAATAAGCATGGGTAAGAAAAGAATGAAAAAAAAATGTGTGTGAGAGAGTGGCATACCCCATTGCCGTGAGTTGTAGAGAAGGAAAGAAAAAATTTTGTTCATCCTTTCTTTGAGCCAAAACTAAGGAAGAAGGAGGATTTTTGCTTCATGCTTGGTTTGGAAGAGATCTAGAAGGAGATTTGGCTAAGTTTGCATCAAGATTAAGGTATGTATGAGGTTGTGTTGGGAGTTTCATGCATGTTTTGGTTGCTAACTTGATGTGCATGTTAGCCATGGCTCAAATCTTTGGTATGCCATGGAAATGGTATTTGGCCAAAGTTGTTATAGTGATAAAGCCATTGCATGCTAAGTGTGAAGCTTGATGATGATGCATGCAATGATGGATTTTCTACTCATGAGTAAGATTTTGAGTTTTCTCTTTGTTTTATCATGATTAAAGTTGAAAAGGAGCATGATTGTCATACTTGGCCATGATGCATTCTTGAGCATGATTCATGCTTCTTGCATGTTAGTTAAAAGTTTGTGTTTTGGATGGCTATGGACACCTTGAAAATTCGCCATGCTCATATATGCATATATATGATTGCACATTATGTTTGGTTATGAACTAAGTGATGAATATATTGATTTAAAGAAGAAAATGTGGAAGAATGCTTGTGAAATTGCAAGCACAATTGCCTAGCACACATATAAGTGCTTGATGCTATATTATAAGTTTTAAATACAATGTGCAAAGCATAAATTAGTAGATTGCATGCTGTTTTTGTGAGGTATTAGTGCAAAATTGACCTCAACATGTACATGAATATTCGGCCTTGGGTGGCCTATTGAAGGCCTTAGCATTTCCTTGATGCTCAAATAAATTGTATTGAATTGCTTGATGTAGTATAAAATGTGCATGACCATTGTGTATTCAAGCTAAAGAGTGGCCATATGACCATTTAAAATCCTTGTCATATTCGCCATAAGCAAGCACAATGAGGTTTTAATAAATTGAATTTGTTTGAATTAGCTCAAGAGCTAAGAGGGCCACAATTGGACAAGGGAAGGAAAAGGTGATCGAATAGCCGAAAAAGCCGTTCGACAACATCCGAGGTAAGTCCTCAAGAAGTGACCTTACTTGAATTATGTGAGATGAAATATGGATGTGTATGATTATTGATTATGTGTGTATGAGTATTTGAATTCCACCGGGCTAAGTCCCGGCTAATATGCTAATGATATTAATTGTGTTTGAGCCTTAGTAACGAAAATGAAATATGTATGTCCAATGATTATTGATGTATGTGTGCATGAGAAATTGAATGATATCGGGCTAAGCCCAAGACAATTATGCTTGAAATTATATCCGGGTTAAGACCAAGGCAATTGTGCTAGTGGTTATATCGGGCTAAGGCCCAAGGCATTCGTATGAAGTTATTCTATCCGGGCTAAGACCAAGGCATTTGTGCACGTGATTATATCCGGTTATATTCAAGAATCTTGGGCTGGAGGTGAGTGTTGGTTGCTGAAATGAATTTAATTAGTACACTCGGACAGCCCAAAGGATAAGGTACGTTATATGTGCATTGGAAAGTCGACGTGTTTGAGCAACATTCGCTCAATCGACTAATGAATTTCAGTTATTGAATTGATTGATGCTTTGCGAACTTATACAATGATGAAGTATGAAGTAAGAATGTGTATTAATGAAATGATGCATTTGGCTATGTGAATGTATTGCTGTAAATTATAGTTCATTATATTCCTTGAGACTTACTAAGCATAAAAATGCTTACCCGTTGCTTTGGCTCTTAGTTTTCTAGATTTCGCTCGAGGCAATCGGATTTGGGATCGTTGAAGTCAAGTCATCCACACTATCAAGCCTCCATTTTGGTATAAATTTTGGTTGAACTTGAGATGGCATGTATAGGACTACCTCTTGTTTGTTAAATACGTTGTAATGTAAGTTTGTATGGCCATGCGAAAATGGCTCAAAAGGGGAGCATGAACTTAGACTTATTGTGGGTTGTATGTATATATATTTGGGGTCATGATGTGGCTATGGTTTGGAAATGGGAATGTTGGTCATATGATCAGCCATTGGCATGGTTAAAATGATCATATATGAACCTATGTATGGCAAGATTAGTTGAATCATGGAGACTACCAAATAGGTAAGTCCTACCTTAAAACAGATGCTGCCAGCTGCAGTGGCGTGAATGTGAAAAATCACCATAATTCATAGGAATGGAATCAAATAGTGAATAAGCTATGTAAATGAACCTTGATGAGTCTATTTTCATATGGAAGAAACGAAACGGTCATAGGAGTTACAGGTTAAGAGATATTAAAGCTATTGTGAGACAGGGCCAGAATGGTTTCTGGGTTCCCTGTCGCAACTTTAAAAATTCACTATAAATTATCCAAAAAGAATTAGGGGATATACCTTATATGTACAGATTCCATTTTGAGTCTAGTTTCATTAGAAACAAACGACACCAGCATTAAAGCCCTGTGCAGAGAGATATTCAAGTTATACCGCGCGAAGGTCAGAGCAGTCGATCCCTGTAACTTGGGTAACTTTAACTAATAGACTGTACCAATTGGCCCGACCAAAAATCCTAGAAATAAATCCATGGATGTATATATGAGTCTAAATTCAGGAAAATTTACGAAACCAGTTTCGAGTTTTGAAACTCGAGATATGATTTTAAGGCGACAGTGACGCAGTTTTCCAGCCTGACTGGAAATGTCAAATTGGTGGGCAAAAACATGTGAACTTGGTTTGTTAACCCTCGGGTCCGACACCGGCAATGGTCTCGGGTTTGGGGTGTTACAAACTATGAGAGGGTGTTCGATACACACCTGATTTCTCCTACGCGATTTATCCTATAATCAACCGTTTATAGATTAGATCATGCTAATATTTAAACCAAATCGAAAACTATCTATTATCATCGCTTACGTATTCAGCCACCATCCATAATGGCCCTAGGGTTCATACCTTTGTCGAAATTGATGACTAGATCTAGATTTAGTCACTCCGATGATCCAAGCTTTTCACACACTCCTCGATCGGCAGCCTTTAATCCTCACTAGCACCAACAAACCAAATAACACCAAAAAAAAATCCTTTCAGCCTTATCGACAGCCACCCTATGTATATAGAGGTTTTCAGCTTTTCTTAAACCACAAGATACGAATGGAAAGAAGGTTCGAATACTTACCAAGAGATCTACTCATTGAAGAATGTTCCAAATACCTTTCTACCCCAGCTCTGTTGTGAATCAAACTTAAACGTGCATAGAAAATAGATCTAAATATTAATTCCTGAATCACTAAAATATGAAGCTTTTCAGCTTTTGGATCTATCCTAGAATATGGCTATTGCGATTTAAAAGAAAAATAGGTGACGATAAGTTCACCATCCAAGAGACAATCAATAAAGAAACAGATGTAAGATTAGAGGTTCGGTCTTTTGAAAGATTAAAAGGAAAGGAGATATGGTTTCAACCAAAGGAGTAATCGGCAACCAATATTTGAGAAGAAAAAGTTGTTTTAAATAGAATTTCGCTTCGAGGAAAGAAAATAGAAAAGGAGAGAATTGGCTACCACACTAAAAAAAAATCCCAAACCTCCAAGAAGGATATAACTCATGAAGGCCCCCCAAAATAAAAACAATCGGCACCTCATGCTTATGCCCGAATGGGTGCTTAAATAGGCACAAAAGTCTTTTTCCAATTTCAATTCCTTCCTTAGCTCCTTAATTCATGGCCAAATTCAAAGTTTGAATTTAATTCAAACTCTCCACTGCTTAGTAGCAGTCCACCTCTCACCGACTCCTCCGTTGTTGGTAGAGTTTCAATCCGTCAGACGGCCCTTCCCACGCGCTGCTGACAAAAAGAAGCACTCTCTTGCGCGTAACGCTGCTCAAACACAGGACCTCCATGTTGCCCAAACAAGTCTGGCAGCCATTGACGACGCGATTCGCTTTCAACAATATACCGTCACATTTTATCTTAAAGGTTACCTGCTAAAGTCCCGTTCATTTTAAAAATATAAAATTAAAACATACCTGCACCTGGACTAGAACCCGTGCCCTTGTGGAACTCCTAGCACCCTACTGCCACTGCGCCACAAGCGTCCTTGTAGGATAACTCGGACGCAACTATTCTTAAACCTTACTTTAGTGCGACCTGGCTTCTAATATAAAAACAAGCCTTTGCATGCGCCAACCCTCGAACCTAGGCACTATACCACACTCCCAACGCCTCTGCCACTAGACCGAACTTCCCTTTGTGTTACCTTTTAACCCCAACTATATATAAGGCTTCCCTGCGTCGTTCCCTGATATAAAGAAAAATAAAACACTTTTGCACATGTTGGGAGTCGAACCCTAGCTCTCCTTCCCACTACCTAGCATGCTAACCACTGGGCTAGGTACGCTTCTTCATGCCCAGTCTTGCCCAATTTATTTTATAAGCCTTATGCCCAGATTCCCTTTATGAGGCAAAAATTAAAACAATTTTTTTTTCCTAGATTTAAACACCAAAACAACAATACTTTTATAAATATATATATATATTTTCCTATATAATAATAGTAATTATAATAAATGTATCTAACAATAAAAATCTCAAATATCAATAATACAATAAGTAATAATAATAATTTTCATAAAATTTTTCAAACATACTGAGAAAGAATATTTTTCTAATAATAATAATTTTATCTCATAATACTAATTAAAATTTCATAAAAATTTAAAATATCCGTAATAATAAATACAAGAAAATTTTCTAGTAGTAATTTAATTCAAAATTTTTTCTTAAACGATAATATTTAAAACTTCGTAATTATTCAAGTTTTCTTCTATCCGAATCCCAGACTCAAAGCCCAACTCTTCTAGGCCCCAAATTCAAGGTGTTACAACTTTACCCTCCTTAAAGAAATTTCGTCCTCGAAATTTCTAAAACTAAAATAATCGTGTAACAGTATGCTACTACGCTACCACTGCGCACTCTGATCTAAGTAATTTTAATACGACCCAGAAAATCTAATTACCGAAATAAATAAACACTTTATCGTACACGTATACAATTCGTACCCAAACATCACGCACTCTTGACTAGAATAAGCTTGGCAATCTTGAGCTCGATGTTCCCGTGACCTGCATCTAAAGCATGCTCCTGTCTTCCTATGACACTCACCCGGATGATGCCTGTTGCAGTTCTTGCAGGTCGGAAAGTTTGGTCGTGTCTTAACATGTTTCACAGAACGAGGCTCTGTTCTCTGAGAACTAGGATCCTTCATTTTCTTACACTCTAAGCACCCTACTTGAAGCGTTTCCCTAATTTCCTTAATTTCGGTATCCAATACTTCCTCTACCACTTTCCTTACTAACTCGGCCAGTGCCTTAGTACCAAGCTCCGAGTTACCACTACCCGAAGTTGGCAGACTTTGCTTACCCTCAGAATCTATATCAATACTCTACATTACCAGTACACATATCAAATAACTACAAAGATCTCAAAAATTTTACTATTTACTCATATGTCTTATGCAGAGATAGTATTTAGAGTTTTTGTTCTTTACAGAATCATAGCCTAGCTACAGTCTAAATCTTTTTGGGTTTTTAGTTCCTACTGTCTCAGTCTCTATGGTTTCAGTATCAACCTAGCTACAATATCATAGTAAAGTCTCAATCCTATCTACAGTAAGGTTTTAGTACAGTACAGTATTTAAGGCAGAAGTACTTATAGACTTGGTGCCGGGGATTCAGTGTGCCACATCAGATCTCAGAAAACTTAGCAGAATCTAACCTCTCTAAAATCAAATTCTCAAGACATGTGTGTTTTCAAGAAGACAAATTTGAAAAAACAAAAAGTCTCTTTAAAACAAAAATTTTCCAAAAAATCAGATTTTTTCCAAAAATACCCTTCTTGGGTTTAAAAATTTTCAAAAGCCTTTTTGGACCCGATCCACAGCCGAGTTGTTGCAACTTAACTCTGATACCACTAAATGTAACACCCCAAACTCGGCCTAGACGTTATGGCCGAATCCAGCGTGTCACATTGAAGCGTAACTGAAAACTCATGTTTTATCTAAATTTTTCTTAGTGTTTAAAGAATATTTTTGTTTTAAATTAAAGTGAATGGAAGCTGTGCACCAGGTAGGATGCTAGAAAAGAGGAGGTGAGTCTATTAGACTGCTTAAGTACCAACCTCTCCACGGATCCACTCCTAGACATGCACAAAACCATTGCCACACTTTAACTGAGCGATTGTTCAGTGAAAACCATTTCGTTTTAAACCATTTGAAATCACTTATTAATTTTGAAAACGTTTTCATTGCGGAAGCTTTGTCTTGTTTCGCGATGTTTTGAAATTAGGTAATCCTTTTATAATGCACCCTAGAGCTAACCAATTTCAAGGAATCAATTTAAGTGATGTCAATCTCAAGTTGAAAATGATTTAAGTAATTTAAAATCCCAAAATAAAAATAATAGAGTGGCCTTATTGCAACTTTAACCAAAATAGAAATAATCAAAAATAGATGCGAAATTTAAAAGGAAGCTAATTGAAACTTATTAAAAAAACCCAGAAATTTAATCTTCGTGGCCACTCTGAATCCCGCCTAACTCCAAGTCCACCAACTAGGGCTCACCTGCAAAGATGGAAGAGAAAGGGGGTGAGTTTGGAAAACTCAGTGTGTATAGAAAACCCATCCAAAGCCCAAGTCAACTCAAGCCCATTGGGCCTAAGCCCTACTTAGATAATAGTGGGCATGGGTAAAACCCTTTTCGAATATAGTAAAGCGGGCTTAGCCCTTTTCGCTTAAAGATGGTCCATAGGCCCATTCCGAACGTAATGTACATATTCGTGTATGCAAGCCCAACCCAGCCTATAACCAACCGCTACACTCCACCCGTACCAGCCCTACACTCCATGTGGGGACTAGCTCAACCCACCCAAATTTACACTCCACGATGCAAAAGATTGTTGGTCGATTTAGTAAGTTGAGGCAAAGCCTCCAGTACGTGGACAAGCCACTTTCAGTACTTCCTCCATCAATAACCCAGTCCCATGCATTGGATAATTATAACATGGCATGCAGTAAATAGTAATAGTCAAACATGCATTTAGGTCAACCTTAACCCTAGGGGTATATCAGTAATTTTGCTTCTTGGAGTAAAACTGTAAACTTTCCACCTATAAAGGTATTTCAGTAATTTTATCAGTTTTAAGGGTTCTTATGAATGTTACGGTCCTTACTAGCCCATTTGTCATCGCAGTAATTTATTGATCTCAATTTCACAATTTTAGCCATTGGGCCCTAAAACCCTTAATGGGCCCTACAGTGTCCATTAGCAATCTAAGCCCATTTAATTCAAGTTTTATGACTAGTTTACCGGTTTAAGCAGATTCGATTGCATAGTCTAATAGAACATACTTATTGCCTATTTTTTTATTATCTTCTTTTTTTCTCGTATGGGCCCGTAAGCCCATTAGGCCCAGTTTTAGCCTATCGAGGCCCAATTACCAAAGTGCACAAAATTTCACACATGACTAACTGACCACTTTGCGATTTCAGATCTAATGATTTCTAAACGTCTTGTGAGCACTAGCACACTCACAAGCCCACGAAATGTCAGAATTTCGGCATTTCGGCTTTTGCCGAATTGAACTATGAGAGGGTGTTTGATACACACCTGATTTCTCCTACGTGATTTCTCCCATAATCAACTGTTTATAGATTATATCATGCTAATATTTAAACCAAATCGAAAACTATCTATTATCATTGCTTATATATTCGGCCACCATCCATAATGGCCCTAGGGTTCATACCTTTGCCAAAATTGATGACTAGATCTAGATTTAGTCACTCCGATGATCCAAGCTTTTCACACACTCCTCAATCAGTAGCCTTTCATCCTCACTAGCACCAACAAACCAAATAACACCAAAAAAAAAATCCTTTCAGCCTTAGTCGACAGCCACCCTACATATATAGGGGTTTTCAGCTTTTCTTAAACCATAGGATACGAATGGAAAGAAGGTTCGAATATGTGACAGCCCAAAATTGACCCTAGTCGGGATGTGGTTTCGGGACCACAAAACCGAGGCATAAAAATAATTTAAAATTTATTTTGATGCCTATGATATGTGTTAATTTGTGTGTGACATTTTTGATGTTTCGATTTAGTGTTATAAATGTGAATTTCACTAGAAAGGACCTAGTAGTGAACTTTGAAAGTATGATGGGGAAATGTGTGATGACTAGTTGCTCATGCATGCAAAAATAAGGATTTGCATGTCAAATTTCCCCAACATGAAGTGGCCGGCCATGGCAGAGAGGATGGGCAAAACATGTCATGAAACATGTTTTGTTGGTGCATTAGGGAGAAATAATAAACAAAGGTGTATGGGTAAGAAAAGAATGAAAAAATGTGTGTGAGTGTGGTATTCCCCCCATTGCCGTGAGTTGTAGAGAAAGAAAGAAAAATTTTGTTCATCCTTTCTTTGAGCCAAAACTAAGGAAGAAGAAGGATTTTGCTCCATTTTTTGTTTGGAAGAGATCTAGAAGGAGATTTTGGCTATACTTGCATCAAGATTAAGGTATGTATGAGGTTGTGTCATGAGATTCATGCATGTTTTAGTTGCTAACTTGATGTTCATGTTAGCCATGGTTCAAATCCTTGTTATGCCATGGAAATGGTATTTGGCCAAGGTTGTTATTGTGTTGAAGCCATTGCATGCTAAATGTGAAGCTTGCTAATGATGCATGCAATGATGGATTGACTACTCTTGAAATTTCTTTGTAGCAATCTTGAGTAAGACATTGAATTCTTTGTTTAACCATGACCGAAGTTGAAAGAGTATGGTTGTGATGTATTCGCCATGGTGCATTCATGAGCATGATTTATGCTTGTTACTTGATTGATAAAATTTGTGTTTGGATGGGTATGAACCCTTGAGATTGACCTTGCACCTATATGTGTATACATGTTTGCACATGATGTATTGGCATGACACATATACTATTTCAAGGTATATATTTGCTTGTGATGATGTTTGGTTATGAAGTACATGAGAGATGTGTATTGAGCTACAATATGTAATCGTTAGTTAGTAAAATGCATGCTGTTTTGTGTGGTATTAAGTGCATAATTGGCCTCAACATGGACATGCATATTCGCCACATGAGGGAAATTGGTGTGCATGCATTCGGTTAGAGGCAAGCATATTGATGCCTATTCTTGGCTTAGAAAATTTGGCTAAGAGGAATATTAACTAATGTGTTGAGTTCGATTCGTGATTTCGTACATATGTGACTTTGATGCCTAATGAGCATATATATTGGCTAGGTATCTTGAATTCTCTTCGATGCTCAAATGATAAAACCAATTTATTTGTTAAATTAAGCTCAAGAGCAAGGGAGCTAAATCCGATAAGGGAAGGAAAAGTCGTCGAATAGCCGTCGAAATCGTTCGACCACGTCCGAGGTAAGTTTTGAGTATCGAGACTTAGATTTTGATTCGATTGAATGAAGTAATAAGCAATCGAAATTGTGCCCTTGTATATGGCCATTGAGCCGAAATGATATTTTGATTAAGTAAAATGTGCATAAAAGTTTGTTATGAAATTGAAACAAAGATGTGAATGAATGTGCGATTGTGATATCCGGGCTAAGCCCAAGGCAATTGTGCGATTGTGATATCCGGGCTAAGCCCAAGGCAATTGTGTAAGTTATGATATCGGGCTAAGCCCAAGGCAATTGTGCGAGTTGTGATATCCGGGTTAAGTCCCGGCGTTTAAAGCGGGTTACCATAACCGGGCTATGTCCCAAGGTGTTTTGAACGAATAGCTATATCCGGATAAACTCCGAAGGTATGTGATTTGAAATCTATAAGCTGCTGGAAAATTTTCAGTTAATGCACTTGTGAAATTCCCAACAACAAGGTATGTTTTGTGTGTGCTTTGCACACTATGAGTAAGTGCGTATGAATATTCGCCCAATGATAAATGAGCTATCGGCATTAACTAGGCCGTTATTTGTGTATGAATATAAGAGTTGGGATTGTGAAGTAAGCATGTCTTTGAGAAATTGTGCATATGAATTATTGTTTAGCTACTTGAATGCTATGCTTTGGTTGTGTGTATATTATGGCTCAAACTTACTAAGCATAAATTGCTTACTCCGTTTCTTTGTTTCTCTGTTTATAGATTTTGCTCGTTAGCGATCGGATTCGGGATCATAGAAGTTGAAGTCAACCACACTATCAAAGCCCTTTTGGTACTCCTTTAGTTGAGTTTTGGATATGGCATGTATAGGACTACTCTCGGTTGTTTTAAGTACTTGTGATGTATATGTGTGCCATGCGAAAATGGTTCGTAAAAGTGGAGTATGGAATTTGACCATATGTGGTTTGTAATTATATTTGGTTTCATGATGTGATTATGGTTTGGAATGAGAGAGTTGGTCACATGATCAGCCATTGGAATGGCTAAATATGATCATATGTTGGACCTAAGTATGACTAGACTATAGTTGGTCCATGGGAACTACAATATAGGTAAAGCCTACCTTAAAAACAGATGCTGCCAGCTGCAGTGACGTGGATGTGGAAAATCACCAAAATTTGTAGGAATGGTGTTAATTAGTGAATAAATTATGAAATCGAACCTTGACGAGTATATTTTCATATGAAAGTAACGAAACGATCATATGAACAGTATACCGAGAGATATTAAAGTTCTCGTGAGACAGGGCCAGAACGGTTTCTGGGTCCCCTGTCGTGACTTTGAAAATTTACCATAAATTATCCAGAATGAATTAGAAGTCATGCCTTATATGTACGGATTCCTTTTTGAGTCTAGTTTCATTAAAAACAAACGGCATCAGTATTGAAACCCTGTACAGAGAGATATTCA
Source organism: Gossypium arboreum (assembly GCF_025698485.1). Lineage (NCBI taxonomy): Eukaryota > Viridiplantae > Streptophyta > Magnoliopsida > Malvales > Malvaceae > Gossypium > Gossypium arboreum. The sequence goes on along the minus strand of NC_069078.1, from coordinate 21,421,365 downwards.
AGTTGTAACGCGCGAAGGTCAGTGTAGTCGACCCCTGTAACATGGGTGACTTTAACTAATAAACTGTACCAATTTGCCCAACCAAAAATTCTAGAAATAAATCCATGGATGGATATATGAGTCTAAATTCAGGGAAAATTTACGGAATCAGTTTCCGAGTTGTGAAACTCGAGATACGCTTTTTAAGACAACAGCGACGCAGTTTTCCAGCTTGCCTGGAAATGTCAAATTGGTCGGTGCCATAAGTGGTTTTGGCTTGTTAACCCCTCGTGTCCGACACCGGCAACGGTCTCGGGTTCGGGGTGTTACAGAATACTTACCAAGAGATCTACTCATTGAAGAATGTTCCAAATACCTTTCTACCCCAGATCCATTGTGAATCCAACTTAAATGTGCATAGAAAATAGATCTAAATATTAATTCCCGAATCACTAAAATATGAAGCTTTTCGGCTTTTGGATCAATCCTATAATATGGCTATTGCGATCTAAAAGAAAAATAGGTGACGATAAGTTCACCATCGAAGAGACAATTAGTAGAGGAACAGATGTAAGATTAGAGGTTTGGTCTTTTCAAAGATTAAAAGGAAAGGAGATATGGTTTCAACCAAAGGAGTAATCGGCAACCAATATTTGAGAAGAAAAAGTTATTTTGAATAGAATTTGGCTTCGAGGAAAGAAAATAGAATTGGAGAGAATTGGCTACCACACTAAAAAAAAATATCCCAAACCTCCAAGAAGGATATAACTCATGAAGGCCCCCCAAAATAAAAATAATCGGCACCTCATGCTTATGCCCGAATGGGTGCTTAAATAGGCACAAAAGTCCTATTCCAATTTTAATTCCTTCCTTACCTCCTTAATTCATGGCCAAATTCAAAGTTTGAATTTAATTCAAACTCTCTACTACTTAGCAACAGTCTACCTCTCAGCCAACTCCTTCTATTGCTGGTAGAGTTTCAATCCAGTACGTCCCTTCCACGCGTACAACAAAAAGAAGCACTCTCTTGTGTGTGACGCTGCTCGAACCTGGGACCTCCAGGTTGCCCAGCACACTGCTGGCCATTGGGATGCACCTTCACTTTCAACAATATACTGTCACATTTTATCTTAAAGGTTACCTGCTGAAGTCCCGTTCATTTTAAAAATATAAAATTAAAACATACCTGCGCCTGGACGAGAACCCGTGCCCTTTGGAACTCTTAGCACCCTACTGCCACTGTGCCACAAGCGTCCTTGTAGGATAACTCAATTGCCACTATTCTTAAACCTTACTTTAGTGCGACCTGGTTTCTAATATAAAAACAAGCCTTTGCATGCACCAACCCTCGAACCTAGGCACTATACCACACTCCCAGCACCTCTGCCACTGGACCGAACTTCCCTTTGTGTTACCTTTTAACCCCAACTATATATAAGGCTTCCCTGCGTCGTTCCCTAATATAAAGAAAAATAAAACACTTTTGCACATGCTGGGAGTCGAACCCCAGCTCTCCTTCCCCCTACCTTGCATGCTAACCACTGGGCCAGGTACGCTTCTTCATGCCCAGTCTTGCCCAATTTATTTTATAAGCCTTATGCCCAGATTCCCTTTATGAGGCAAAAATTAAAACAATTTTTTTTTCCTAGAGTTTAAACACCAAAAAAACAATACTTTTATAAATATATATATATTTTTCCTATCTAATAATAGTAATTATAATAAATATATCTAATAATAAAATTTCAAATATCAATAATACAAGTAAGTAATAATAATAATTTTCATAAAATATTTCAAACATACATACAGTAATATTTTTCTTATAGTAATAATTTTATCTCATAATGCTAATTAAAATTTCATAAAAATTTAAAATATCCGTAATAATAAATATAGTAAAAATTTTCTAGTAGTAATTTATTTTAAAAATTTTTTCTTAAACGATAATATTTAAAACTTCTTAATTATTCAGTTTTCTTCTATCCGAATCCCAGACTCAAAGCCCAACTCTTCCAGGCCCCAAATTTAGGGTGTTACATTGTTGTAATACTTGGCATGGATTGGTTAACCCTACATGATGTAATTGTAAACTGTGGTAGCAAGTATGTTGAATTGAAGTACCCAGATGGTGAGGTTCTACAGGTTGATTCAAGAGAATTGGCTACACCACCGATTGTAATTACATCTATGATGGCTCAAAGATATATGAGAAAAAGGTACGAGCCTACCTTGCTTTTGTACTGAACACTAAGGAAACTGACTTGAAGATTGAGTCCGTACCAATAGTATGTGAATATCCAAACATGTTCCCGAAGGAATTCCCTGGATTACCTCCCGATAGAGAGATAGAGTTTGGCATTGAACTAGTGCCAGGAACAGCTCATGTTTCTACTGCTCCACATAGGATGGCACCAATCGAACTGAAAGAGTTAAAAGCACAGTTGCAAAAACTAAAGGACAAAGTTTTGCAAGGCCAAGCTTCTCGCCTTGGGGTGCTCTCATGTTATTCATAAAGAAGAAAGATAAGTCAATGAGGCTATGTATAGATTATCGGCAACTAAACAAGGTAATTATCAAGAATAAGTATCCTTTTCCAAGGATCGATGATTTGTTCGACTAGTTGAGGGGAGCCACTGTATTCTCTAAGATAGACCTGAGATCTGGCTATTATCAGTTGCGAGTTAAGGAATCAGACGTGCCTAAGACAGCTTTCAGAATGAGATATGGTCAATATGAATTTCTTGTCATGCCGTTTGGCTCGACGAATGCACCGGTCGTATTTATAGACTTAATGAATAGGATATTTCGGCATACTTGGAGAAGTTTTTCATTGTGTTCATTGACGACATTTTCATTTATTCGAAGGATGATACAAAGCATGCGAAGCATCTGAGAACTGTATTGCAAACCTTATAGGAAAAACAATTGTATGCTAAGTTTAGCAAGAGTGAGCTTTGGCTTCAAGAGGTAGGGTTTTTGGGTCATATTATTTTGGGTGATGGCATTCGAGTTGATCCAAGTAAGATTTCTGCTATCGTTGAATGGAAACCACCTAAAAATGTAACCGAGGTTAGAAGCTTTTTAGGCTTAGTCGATTACTACTGAAGATTTGTGAAAGGATTCTCCATGATAGCAACTCCAATGACGAGGTTTCTATAGAAAGACGTTAAGTTTGAATGGTTGAAAAAGCGTCAGTAGAGTTTTGAGAAGCTGAAGACATTGCTAACTAAAGCTCCAGTTCTAGTATTACTCGAGTCGAGAAAGGAGTTTGTGGTCTACAGCGATGCGTCCTTAAATGGACTGGGTTGTGTGCTTATGCAAAATGGCAAGGTGATAGCTTATGCTTCACGGCAGTTGAAACCACACGAGAAGAATTATCTGACACACGACTTAGAGCTTGCCGCCATTATTTTTGCCTTGAAAATTTGGAGGCATTAATTATATGGTGAGACTTGTCGTCACAGACCAAAAGAGTTTGAAGTATTTGATGACTCAAAAAGAATTCAATTTTAGACAACAAAGATGGTTAGAATTAATTAAAGATTACGAACTGGTCATCTATTACCACCCGGGAAAGGCGAATGTGGTCACCAATGCGCTAAGCAAAAAATCTTTGTTTGCATTAGGGCCATGAACAGTCGATTGGAATTTTTTGATGATGGTTTGGTCTTGGAAGAGCTAAGGGCTAAGCCGACCTTTCTTCAGGAAATCTATGATGCTCAGACTAATGATAGTGACCTGCAAGCTAAAAGAACTCAATGTGAGTTAGGCATCAAATCAGATTTTTAGATCGGTTCTGATGGATGTTTGATGTTCAGAGACAGAGTATGTGTATCGAGGAATGATGGAATTATTCAGAGAATTTTCCAAGAGGCACATGATAGCTGTTTGTCTATTCATCCTGGAAGTACCAAAATGTACATTGATTTGAAGAAAATGTACTGATGGAACAGCATGAAAAGAAACATCTCTAAATTTGTATTGAAATGCTTGATATGCCAGCAAGTCAAAGCTAAACATCAAGTACCTTCAAGTTTGTTACAGCCTGTGGTGGTCCCCAAATAGAAGTGGAATATGAACTTTGTGACAGGATTACCATTAACCCCGAAAAAGAAAGATGTTATATGGGTTGTGGTGGATATGTTGACAAAGTCTGCTCATTTTATCCCGGTAAGGACAGATTATTCACTTGATAAATTGGTCGACTTGTATATATCTGAGATTGTGAGATTACACGAGGTACCACTATCAATTATTTCGGACAGAGACCCGATATTCACTTTGAGATTCTGGAAGAAACTACAAGAAGCCTTGGGTACTAGGTTGAGCTTTACTATAGCTTTTCACCCACAGACTGATGGTCAGTCTGAGCGGATGATTCAGATTCTTGATGATGTGTAGTGATGTTGCATCCTCGAATTTCAAGGTAGTTGGGAAAAATACCTGCCATTAGTAGAGTTCGCCTACAATAACAGTTTTCAAACGAGTTTGAATATGGCACCTTATGAGGCCTTGTATGGCAGGAAATGCTGAACTCCATTGTATTGGACAGAACTCAAAGAGAGCCAGATACATGGAGTTGATCTGATCAAGGAAACTGAAGAAAAGGATAAAGTGATATGCGATTGCTTAAAAGTGGTATCGGATAGGCAAAAGTCATATGCTGATCTGAAAAGAAAAGAGATCGAATTTCAAGTTGGATATAGAGTATTTTTGAAAGTATCTCCATGGAAAAAGGTATTGAGATTTTGCCGGAAAGGTAAACTGAGTCCGCGATTTATTGGACCATACGAGGTCACTAAAAGAGTTGGACCATTAGCCTATCGTTTGGCATTGCCACCAGAACTGGAAAGGACTCACGATGTGTTCCATGTATCTATGTTAAGGAGATATAGATCGGACCCTTCTGATGTGATTTCACAGACGGAGATTGAAATTAGACCAGACATGACTTATGGTGAAGAACCGGTCAAGATTTTGGCTCGTGAGGTTAAACAGCTGAGATATAAAGATGTGGCTTTAGTAAAAGTTTATGGCATCGACATGGAGTGGAAGAGGCTACATGAGAGCTAGAAGAAACCTTGAGAAGCCAATATCCGAACCTATTTACTCGTCAGACTTTCGAGGACGAAAGTCTCTGAGGGGGGAGAAATGTAACATCCTAAAATAGGGCCTAGTCAGAACAGTGGTTTCAAGACCACAAAATCGACGTTGAAATAATTATTTTATGATTATTATGATGCCTAGAATATGAAAATATACATGTGTTAAAGTTTCATGAAGAAATTCTATGAATAAGGTGTCCAATTGGAAAATAAGGACTAAATCGAATAAATTGCAAAACTTGGATTCTAGAAGCAATTTGCATGAAATTGTTTTAGATTATTAATTAGAAGGTCTTAAACAGCAATTTTCCCAATTTCTAAGTTTTTGGAAAAAAATGAGTATGCATGGAAAATTTTGGAAGTTTAGTAAGAAGGGGCATTTTGGTCATTTGGTAATAAAATCAATAAAAAGGGAAAATGAAGGCAAAAATCAGCCATCTTCTCCCTTGTACCAGCCGAAAGTTTCAAAACCTCCATAGCTAGGGTTTTCAACATTTTCAAGCTCAATAGTAAGTGACTCCTAGCCCCGTTTTTAATGTTCTTTGTATTTTTGAGATCCTTGTAACATGTTCTATCCATTTCTACTTATATTTTAAGCTAGGGTTCATGTATGCAAAGTGACCCATGTGTGAGATGTTTTTTATTTGATGTTTAATAGGGGAATATAAAAGTTAGATAGGTGTTAAACATCTTTTCCTTAGTGATTTTCATGAAAAGCCCCTAAAAGGACCTTTTTACAAAAGGTACAAAATAAGCGATAGAAAAGTGAAATAGAGGAAAATGTGGGCTAGTATGAGTTTATAATGCATTCAACTAGGCTTGGGTAACCAAGTAATTTCATGTATATTATTTTACAAGCCTAAGGATTAAATCATAAATAATGTGAAAAGTTAGGGGCAAAATGGTCATATTGTCCAGGGGTGAAATTTAGGCTCAAAAAGAATAATGTGAGATACCAATAATTCATTTTTATTATTATAGACCCCGAGGAACAAATTCTAAAGGTCGATCGAGGAAAACAAAAGGTTTCAGAATAACCGAAACGCGAAACTGACACAAATACCAGGTAAGTTCGAATAACTTAAAGTAAACCCATAATAAGCCTAAATGCATGTTTTATGAATCTGTGATAGTTGTATATAATGATGGCATGAAAATCCAAGAAATGTGTTTGTAATGATAATGATAAGATGATAAATGTCCCAGTTGAAGTAAAAAGGGAAATTCGATGGATAAACCATGGCTTACGTGACTTGAGATGCTGCATGTGTTGCAGAAAAGGATTTAGCCTGGATGGGTAATCCGTTGATCTTAAATATAGGAAGATCTAGCCCAGACGGGTGTTTCTTGAGTGATCGAGCCTCCCGAAGAATATGTGTGCATTAAGGATTTATCTCGGACGGGTAATCCGATTAGGGTTTGAATTTAGCCTGGGCTGGTAATTCAGATCCGAGCTCATTAAGGGTTTTTGTCGCTATAAGGGATTTAGCTTGGACCAGTAATCCTGACAGCACTCCATGAGTTTATATTACGGGGGATTTAGCCTAGACTGGTAATCCCACCATAAGATGTGAGGTTCGTGGGAGTGCATACTTGAGAAGATCACTCTTACGACTTGACGGTAAATGGATAATCCATCAAGATTTTCGAGGTACTCAACGAGATTAACATGAGATATAGAAATGAAAATGTTGGATGATGAGCTCACCTAAGACAAATTATATGATGAATTATTATGGGACTAACTTGATGTTTGAGTGCATGTAATAGGAGGCTATCCTATATTTATTGGATTGGTTGTCTAACATGGTTGTATGCTAATTAATCGGTAAGTTTACTTTCCAGTTATTCAGGCTTACTAAGCATTGTATATGCTTACCCCTCTCTTTTCCCTATCATACAGAGCTCGAGGACTCGTAGAGATTGGAGGACTATTGGAGTATTGGCAACACTATCCATTTGTCCTATTTTGGTATATAAATATTTCTATTTTGTTACAATGGCATGTATTGGTTTTTGGTTACTTGATGTTATATGTCATTGGTTGGTCTATGTAAAGGCTTAAATGTTAAACTCATTCTTTTTGTATATGGCCATCAGACATGACTCATTTCGTTGTGGGTTATGACCTACCAACCATGCGTGGTTATGTTAAAAATGTTTTAGTGATGTTAGAATTGGGAATATCATAAATAGACATTCGTAATGTGGCCAAAACATTTGGAAATGGTTAGGCCATAATTGGCAATGACTTATAACAATGAGTCAAGCCTAAATGTGCTTCAATGGGATGGAAATCCTTAATACAAAACAGGGAATATTTGAGTATGTATTTAACCGATGAGATGAGGTTGACATACAATGAATTCATTGATGATAGTCCTTGAGTATATTTGGGCCATGTTAAATGCAGTTGGGGTTCTTATATGTGGGGAAATGATGAGGATGACCATTGGCTTGAAATTATAGCCTAAAAAAGGTCCACACGGGTAGACACACGGGCATGTGTCTTAGCCATGTGTGATACATGGTCAGCCCCATGGGCGTGTGGTACGGTCATGTGTCCCCTGCACCTAAAATTTTTAAGTTAGAATGCAAGGTAGTAAACACACGGGAAGAGACACAACCGTGTGTCTCAACCGTGTGGAAGGCACGGCCTAGCATACGGGCGTGTGTCTTGGCCATGTGCCCCTAAATACATGCTAACGTCATAAACAGAATGTCCAGGTTTGTGGACACGAGCGATCACACGGGCATGTCTAGGCCATGTGAAAGACACGGGCCAGGGACACGAGCGTGTGCTCGGCCATGTGAAAACCCCGGTAGGTTCAAAATAGAAAATAAATTCAAACGGTTGCACGTGGGTTAAGGACACAGGCGTGTGCTTTGTCTCCACACGGGCATGTGGGTCTTAACCTTGAAAATTTTCTTAGGTTTTTGGTCTAGTGTTGGACCCTTCCCAACGTAGTTTTGGGTCTCATAGGCCCATAATAGGGATACTAAGATGTTGTTTAACTAGTCTTAATTTGGAACGAATTTTTTTTAACTTGTATTTTTCCAAATAAGTGTCTGGTAACGCTTCGTACTTGGTCCCAGTCTCGAGTACGGGTATGGGGTGTTACACTTACACTGTCACACCACAAGCTGCCTCCATGTCCAAGACAGGTCTAACACTAACTTGTATATCGCAAGGCTGATGCATGTCCCAGACATGTCTTACACTGGCTTAAATATCTCAAGGCCGATGTATGTCCCGGACGTGTCTTACACTAACTCTCATGCTGTGGCTGATGCATGTCCCATACATGTCTTGCACTAGCACACATATAACCCATTATCACGATACAAATACCCTAGTCTATTCCAAATGTTCAACGAAAGTCTTTACTATGTAAATTTCTCAACATGTATTCTCGCATTCAAAATCAAGACAATTTAGGCCATATCAACTCAATTACACATCATAAAGATATAGTTGTGTTATTAACATACAACTTACCTCAGATCACAAAATGTAGGCGACTAGTCGGTTTTAGTCTACTTGCTTGGCTTTCCCCCGGTCTAGGTTCGGATGTTGTATTTCTTGATCTAAAATAATAAAAATTCATCCATTTAATCAATAGATAATTTACTCAAGCAACAATTCCCATTTTGGCAAATTTACCATTTTACCCCTAGACTTTCACAAAATGACCATTTTACCCCTAGGCCCAGAAATTGATTTTTATCGAGTTTCCTTATTAGTCAAGCCTAATCGACCATTTTTCTCTCTTATGGCAACCCCAAATTTCCAATATTTCACAACATTACTATCTATTTTACAAATTTTACAAAATTGTCCTATTAGGGTTTTCATGAGACGTCCTAGCACAAAAATTGTTTATTTCACAACCATGATTCATTTTCTTCCAAAAAATTCAAGAAAACAACATGAACACTCTCATGGTGAAACCCTAGACTTTCAAGCATTTTGCAAAATAGTCCCTCATTTGAAAGCTCATGCTATAAGGGTTCTAAAAATACAAAAATCATCAAGAAACACCATCAAAATCACTTACCTGAGAGGGTTACAAGTTGCTAAAATTCTCAAGCTTTCAAACCCCTACAATGGCTGAATTTTTGGTGGAGAAAAGATGGTGAAAAAGGATGATATCATCTTTCTTTTATTTTATTTATTTTTGGTCAAATAAGCCACCAAATTTTTACCTAACATTTGACTACCTTAATTCTTTGTCTCATAGACGGAAAAGCTATAATCTAAGGATATATTTTCCCATTAAAGACCCCCAATTTATGATACATGGAAATTTAACCCCCTTAGCTATCACATTAAGACTTTTTCACTTTATACTATTTAGTCCTTTTTCACAATTAAGTCCACAAACGCTAAAATTACTTTACCAAATTTTTCATGCACTAATATAAACATGCTATAACTCTAAAATAATAATAAAATAATTTCTCCCAACTTTAGATTGGTGGTCTTGAAACCACTGTTCTGACTGAGCCCAAAATTAGGTTGTTACAATTCTCCCCCTTAGGGATTTTCATCCCCGAAAATTTTACCGGTGAACAAATTCGAGTATTGGTCTCTCATAGTCTCCTCGGGTTCCCATGTGGCTTCCTTGACTCCATTTCTATTCCACAAAACTTTCACGAGTGTTATACTTTTATTCCTCAATTGTTTGACCTCTCGAGCCAAAATCTTAACCAGCTCTTTGCCGTAAGTCATGTCTGAGCTAATCTCAACCTCTGTTGGCGCGATCACATGCGAAGGATCCGATCTATATCGACGTAACATGGACACATGAAACACATCGTGAATCTTTTCTAATTCTGAGGGCAAGGCCAACTGATAGGCAACAGGCCCTACTCTCTCGGTAATCTCATAAGGTCCTATGAATCGAGGACTCAACTTGCCTTTTCTACCGAATCTGAGGACTTTCCTCCATGGAGATACCTTTAAAAACACTTTATCACCAACTTGAAACTCGATCTATTTTCATTTCAAATTCACGTAGGATTTCTATCTATCTGATGCGACTCTCAGGCAATCACGAATCACCTTAACCTTTTCTTCAGTCTCTCTGACTAAGTTGACCCCGTGAATCTAATTGTCTTTAAGTTCCGTCCAATATAAGGGCATTCAACACTTACTCCCATACAAAGCCTCATAGGGTGCCATTTTCAAACTCGACTGATAACTATTGTTATAGGCGAATTCAACTAGTGGCAAATATTTTTCCCAGTAGCCTTGGAACTCGAGAACACAACATCGCGACATATCTTCTAAGGTCTGATTGACTCTCTCGATTGACTGTCGGTTTGCGGCTGAAATGCTGTACTAAAATTCAGTTTCATTCCCAGTGCCTCTTGCAACTTCTTCCAAAACCACAAGGTAAACCTCAGATCTCTATCCAAAATGATCGACAAAGGTACTCCATGAAGTCTCATGATCTCAAAAACGTATAGATGAGCCAATTTCTCAAGGGAAAAGTTAATAGCATCGGTATAAAATGTGCCAACTAAGTAAGTCTATCAACAACGACCCAAGCTGAATCCATTTTTCTTTGTGTCAAAGGCAACCTTGACACAAAATCCATGGTTACTCGGTCTCATTTCCACTTGGGAACCATCATAGGTTGAAGTAAACCCGAGGGTACTTGGTGTTCGGCTTCACTTGTTGATAAACTAGACACTTAGAAACGAACTCAGAAATGTCTCTTTTCATCCCTAACCACCAGTACATTTTCTTCAAGTTGTTATACATTTTCACACTGCCCGGATGGATAGACAAGCAACCACTATGCGCCTATAGTAAAATCTTATGAATAAGCTCATTACCCTTGGGTACATAAATCCTTGGGTACACCACGATGGTGGCCAACTCCAAATCATGCGTTAAATAATACTTCACGTGTGGCTTTAGCTGTCTCGAGGCATATGCTATCACTTTTCCTTATTACATGAGCACGCACCCCAATCCATTTAAGGAGGCGTCGCTATATACCACGAATTCTTTCCCCTATTCCGGTTCCATTAAAACTGGGGCTTCGGTCAACAAAGCCTTTAGTTTCTTGGAACTCTGTTGGCATTTCTCTATCCATTCAAACTTGACATCCTTTTGCAACAACCTTGTCATCAGAGTAGCTATCATAGAGAATCCATTAACGAATCTTCTGTAGCACCCAGCTAAACGCATAAAGCTTCGAACTTCTGTCACATTCCTAAGCAGTTTCCGCTCAACAATAGTCGAGATCTTGCTTGAGTCAACTCTAATTTCATCTCCCGACACAATGTGTCCCAAGAATCCAACCTCTTTAAGCCAAAATTCACTCTTACTGAACTTGGCATATAACTACTTATCTCTCAAGGTTTGAAAAACTGTTCTTAGATGCTCCACATGTTAACTATCATCACATGAGTAAATCAGTATGTCGTTAATAAAAACCACCTCGAACTTATCTAAATATAGCCAGAAAATACGGTTCATCAAATTTATAAACACCGCATGGGCATTTGTTAAACCGAAGGGCATAACAAGAAACTCATAGTGCCCATACCTCGTCCTAAACGCAGTTTTCAGCACATCTTGCTCTATAACCCTTAGTTGGTAGTAGTTAGACCTTAAGTCGATCTTAGAAAACATGGTGGCTCCCTTTAATTGATCAAACAAATCATCGATCCTTAGCAAGGGATACATGTTCTTCACAGACACCTTATTGAGCTGTCGGTACTCTATGCACAATCTCATTGATCCATCCTTTTTCTTCACAAATAGCACTAGAGCACCCCACAGAGAAAAACTCGGTCTCGCAAAACCCTTGTCAGTTAACTCTTGTAGTTGGACTTTCAACTCCTTTAACTCCGTAGGATCCATTCTATACGGAGCAATCGAGATGGGTGCCATACCGGAGACTAACTCAATTCCAAATTCAACTTCCCTCACGGGAGGTAATTCGGGTAATTCTTTCGGAAACACATTTGTAAACTCACAAACTACCGGTACCGATTCAATCTTCAACTCAAACGCTTGAGTATTTAGCACAAAAGTGAGATAAGCCTCATATCCTTTCCTCAAATATCTCATTGCCGACAAAGATGATATAACCACAGGTAAGTTATTCGTTCTACCCGATTCAACCCGAAGAACATCCCCGCTTTCACACTTCAACTCAATAACTTTTCTCCCATAGTCTACTACAACACTATGAAAAGTCAACCAATCCATCCCAAGGATTACATCAAATTCATTAAACTGTAATAACATCAAGTTAGCCAGAAAATAATGACCTTTAATTATCAAAAGACAATTTCTACACACTTGGTCAACTAGCACATGTCTACCTAAATGGTTGGACACTTTTACCACAAATTCAGTGGACTCTACTAGCATGTTCATACGGGGTATCAATTCCATACAAATATAAGAGTGTGTAGACTCCGGGTCGATTAAAGCAACAATAGGTATATCATGGATAGAAAAAGTACCTATGATCACATCGGGAGACTCTGCCTCTTTACGGGCACGTATAGCATAAGTCCTTGCAGGTGCTTTGCCTTTGAACCTTACAGCAGCATCTCTAGGTGCACTTCTACTGCTATCTCCACTTCCCAGGTTCTTATGTGGTCTACCCCTTGAAGGAGCATTACCCGATCTCATGCTTTGATCCTTATCTTTCTCGACCATCTCGAGACAGCTACGAATAAAATGGTCCAATGACCCACATTTAAAACATCCTCTATCATTTCCTCAGTATTCACCAAAATGACGTCTACCACACTGTGAATAGTCTACTCTATTCGGGCGAGCACTACCAACACTCACAATATAAGTAGCTTGGGCTTTTGTTACCATGTACTGCTTATTCTTGCTCTTGTTCGAGAACCCTACTGACACGTTTGATTAAGTAGGAAACTTTCTCAATCTCTTAGATGAGGTCTGCTGTAATTTCCCCATCTGTCCTTTCTTTGAGTCTCAGGACTCGATATCTGCTTTTCTTGTAACAGCCCAAATTTGGGTCTAGTTGGAACAGAGGTTTCGGGACCACAAAATTCAAGATATAAATAATTATTTTATGATTATTTTGAGGTCAATGATATGAATGCATGATTGTGTGAAAATTTCGTGAAGAAATTCTATGCATAAAGTGCTCAATTTGAAGTTAGGGACTAAATTGAATAAGTTGCAAAACTTGCATTCTAGAAGTTTCTAGTATGAAATTGCTTTGAAATATTAATTAGGAGGTCTTAAATAGAAATTTTACCAATTTCTAAGTTATGGACAAAAATTGGACATGGATGGAATTTTTGAAAGTTTAGTAAGGAAGGGCATTTTGGTCATTTGGTAATTAAAAGAAATAAAAAGGGAAAATAAAGCCAAAATTGACTCATCTTTTTCATGGAGGCCGAAATTAGCATGAGGGAAGCCATGGCTAGGGTTTTCAAGCTTTCCAATCTCAATAGTAAGTCCGTTCTAACCCCGTTTTTCAAGTTCTTTACGTTTTTGGAATCCTAGTAATTTGATTAAGCTTATTCTATCAATAATTTAAGCTAGGGTTCATATTTGAAAAAATACCCATAGGTTAAATGTGTTTATTTTGATGTTTTATGATAGAATATGAGATTTTAAATTATGTTAGACAACTTGTGCTACTCGGTTTTGAGTGAAAACGAGTAAAAGGGCTTAATCGATAAAAATACCTAATAGTCATAAGTATATGTTAGAGTGAGAATTTGATGTTGCCATAGAAGGGAAAAGTGATCAGCATGTCATAAAACATAATAATAAGGGATGAAGTTTAATTCCCGAGCCTAGGGGAAAAATTGTAAATATGCAAAATTTTAGGGGAAAAATTATAATTTTTCCAAAGTTTGAGTTAATGATTGTTTTGAATAGTACATTAATTAAATAAGTAAAATATGATGTTTTAGATCCTAGAAAATGAGATTTGAACCTAGAATGAGAGAAAAATCGAAAATTGGGAAAGTTGGTAAAATGATCGTTTTAATATCGAGGTAAGTTTATATGTATAATAAGCATTAATTTATGCATGTTTCAATGTAAAATTCATATATTTAGTATGATTTCGAGGTGTTGAAAGTATGTAAGTTGGTGTGATAATAATACAACAATAATCTTGTAATTTATATTTGAAAGTTAAATTTAGTGAATTAATTGAATTATGTTAAATTAAATGTTTATGGTGCCCAGTTTATGAATTGATTTAAAAATATGTCTATGGTACATGAAGTGCATTGAATTATCATACATAAATGTGATTTCTATAATTATGGATATTATGGGAAATTGTAAGTTCATATGATTTTTAATAAGGCAATGTGTAATTTAATGTTATTGCCTTGATATTAAATGAGATGTAAGTTTATATGTAAGTAATACTTGTATTATGATATTTTATAATAATATTGGAAATATGTTTGTTGATAATTACTTGATTGGTGAAATTGTTCGAAAAGAGAGAGAAATCCCGATTGAACCTTTGGAAATATTGGATGATACAGATGGTATGTAGCTAGGTCACATGTATGGTGCTGAGTGCACATCATGTGTACAAGAGAGCTACAAGACATTATGATGTAGCTAGGTTGCATGGGTGATACTATGTGTACACCATGTAGACAAGAAAGCTACGGGATATATGTAGCTAGGTCGCATGCGTGGTTCCAGGTGAAGGACACCATGTAGACAAGAGAGCTACGAGATAAACTAGCTAGGTCACATGGGTGGTACTAAGTGTTCACCATGTGTACAAGAGAGACGAACTATATGATGGGTGGAGCTATGTGCTGAAACTACCAAGTATCGAGGATTGATCTGAAGTGTTCAATGAGAGACTCTCTATGTATTGCTTTGTAAGTTTTGTGATGAATAAGTGCAGGAACTTGGTTATGTGATGATGAGTACATTAAGTGACCGGGATGTGGTAAGGTTATAAACAATTAAGTTATACGTGAGGATGATTTTATGGTGACCTTGTGATCATGGGCCTATACTTGTGATGTATGAAATATGGTGAAAATGATTTGTGATATGTATGTTAAAATGAGGTTAATACAAAGAAAGTATGAAAGAGTGAATTAGCAATAAAACTGTTTTGGACAGTAGCAGTGATGTGATTTTGAAAAATCACTAAAAATAGTAGAAATTAAATCAGAGACTGAATGAGATATCAAATTAAATCTTAATGAGTCTATTTTCATATAAAATAAACAGAGCAAGCAAAGGAGTCCTATATTTTGAGATATTTATGTTTTTGTGAGACTGGTTTAGAACAATTATGTGATCCCCTGTTCTGACTTTGGAAAATCACAAAAATTTGGAGAAAAATAATTAGAGGCTAAAAATTATATTTTTAAAATCTTTAGTGAGTCTATTTTCAATATAAATCAACAAGAACATTATCTGAGTTCTGTACTATGAGATAATTAATTTTTAGTGAAGAGAGGTCAGAACTGTCAGAAAGTGAAATAGGGGAAATTTTAATGAATAAACTGTACTAATTGGCTAAACCAAAAAGTATGAAAATTTTATGGTAGAAAAATATTTGAGTCTAGTTTCAGGGGAAATTTACGGATCTTAATTTGGAGCTCTGTAGCTCGAATTATAAATAAGTAAGTGACTATGACTCATGTGGACAGTTTGATGTGAGCATTTATTAGTAAATTGTGAAATCGTACTTACAAGAATGCTATATACATTAAGGATGTGGAATGGAGAGGTGGAGGAGGAAAATAAATATATGTGAAATACATGGAAACTATGGTATTTGAAATATTGATATAATGAAATAAATGATATGTGTTTATAAGAAAACAGAAAGAGAATGATATGTATCATGACAAGGTATATATATATATGACTAGTCTCAATGTAATGCTTGTTGGGTATGGAGTTGAATTGAAATGTTTCAGGCAAACATGTTATTCTGCGCATCTGAATTGTGGTATTTTATAAAGATGTGATCTAGCTTTAAATATGAATGCTTGATGATTAAGCTGAAGATATTTGGTAAGATGATAATCTTGGTATAAATGTATAAGTGTGTAAGAGATTAAGGTTGACCAAAGCTTGGAAAATAGCCTAGGTATATTCCACACAGTGCAGAGAGACACGACCATGTGTCTCGGTAGTGTATGGAATTTCTGACTTTAGGACACGGGTGTGTGGAGCCTTAAAGCATGAAATTTTCAAGATTTTTGTAAGTTCTCGGTTTAGTCCCGAACCCTTTCCAAAGTATGTTTTGGGCTCCATATACTCAAATAAGGGACTATGTGTAAGTGAATGAACGTTTTGAAATATGAATGAAATTTTATGGCCTGTATTTTAGTTTAATGTTTGCATGTTTGTCTGGTAACGCCTCGTACCTTATCCCGGCCTCGGGTACGGGTAAGGGGTGTTACATTTAGTGGTGTCAGAGCAGGTTTAGTTGATTCTCGGACTAACATAGCAAGTGTGAGAGCTTAGTTATACATGCCATAAATATGTGATAGTGTGATGTCTCTCGACACTAATGGGGACCATTTTGTTTAAAATGAAGTATTCTCCAACCGAGCTACATCTGACCATTTGATAGTAATATTGAAGTATTTGAATAAAGTGTAGCTATGATGTGTTAAACTCGGAAAGGTATGAATAAGAATTCGTGATATATGTATATGTGATAATATGTGAGATGAAAGTTTATATAGTGACATATTTATTCATATTTGTTTGGCCTTCATATGCTGTTACTAAATTGATTAGTAAACGTGATGACTAAAGTTATTCAAAATTCATAGAATGTATGAGTGAGTGCACTTGTTTGAAATGAGATAATAGGAAATTTTATGTAAGACAGATATGAATAATAAATTGTTTGAAGTGGATAGTATGATTATAATGACATATGTGGATAATGAAAAAAAAATGTGTTATATAGATATATGTCAGAATCGAGTTAGAGACTGTACGACCTCACCCCCTTACCGATGAGGTGTATATAACGGAAATTCATGAGAATCATGTTGACAAAGTTCCTAAGTGTGGAATCAAAGAGTTCAGTGATAAAATAATTATAGATATGACCAAAGACTGAGAATCGTTGACAAGTGAAGGACAGAGTTAGAGAAATATCAGAGTTGACTGAGTTATCTTGGGATTCAAATTGATGACAGAGTGTTTCTGAAAGTATCGTCTTAAAAACAATTAGTTAGTAATGCTGGAAATTATGAGAAAGATACTAAACCTCACTCCGGTAAGATTTTCGAGGACAAAAATCTCTAAAGGGGGGGAGAGTTGTAACAGCCCAAAATCGAGTCTAGTTGGAACAGAGGTTTCTGGACCACAAAATTCGAGATAGAAATAATTATTTTATGATTATTTTGAGGTCTATGATATGATTGCATGATTGTGTGAAAATTTTGTGAAGAAATTCTATGCATAAAGTGCTCAATTTGAAGTTAGGGACTAAATTGAATAAGTTGCAAAACTTGCATTCTAGAAGTTTCTAGTATGAAATTGCTTTGAAATATTAATTAAGAGGTCTTAAATAGAAAATTTACCAATTTATAATTTATGGACAAAAATTGGACATGGATGGAATTTTTGAAAGTTTAGTAAGGAAGGGCATTTTGGTCATTTGGTAATTAAAAGAAATAAAAAGGGAAAATAAAGCCAAAATTGACTCATCTTTTTCATGGAGGCCGAAATTAGCATGGGAGAAGCCATGGCTAGGGTTTTCAAGCTTTCCAAGCTCAATAGTAAGTCCGTTCTAACCCCGTTTTTCAAGTTCTTTACGTTTTTGGAATCCCGGTAATTTGATTAAGCTTATTCTAGCAATAATTTAAGCTAGGGTTCATATTTGGAAAAATAACTGTGACAGCCCAAAATTGATCATAGTCGGGAAGTGGTTTTGGGACCGCTAAACCGAGTCACCGAAATGTTTGAACGTAATATTTATTGTCTAGAATATGTATTTATGAATGTGTGAAAATTTCAAGCTTCGATTTAGTCGATTGCATGTGAATTCAGTTATTAGGACTTGTGTGACACTTTTGAAATGTGATAGGCTAATCTATAAGGACCTAATAGTGCATGTAATCAAAGGGGGACTTGCATGTCAAATTCCCCCTAATAGCTAGTGGTAAGCCATGACAAAGGATTATGGGCAAAACATGTCATAAAACATGTTGGGACAATGGTGTATGTAAGAAAAAATAAAATAATGAGCATGGGAATTGAATAATGAAAGGAAGAAAAAAAAAGAGAATGGTGAGTGTTTCCCCCATTGCCGTGAGTTGAAGAAAAGAGAAAAAAATTGTTGTTCATCTTTTTTCATTTCTTTGAGCTGAAAATTCTAAGGAAGAAGGAAGGGTTTTGCTTCATGCTTGGTTTGGAAGAGGATTAGGAGGAGGTTTGGCCATACTTGTATTAAGATTAAGGTATGTTTGATGTTGTGCCATGAGATTCATGCATGTTTTGGTTGCTAACTTGATGTTCTTATTAGCCCATGGTTCAAATCTTTGCTATGTCATGGGGATGATATTCGCCAAGGTAGATGTTGTGTTAATGCCATTGCATGCTAAATATGAAGCTTGATAATGATACATGTGATGGTGGATTGAGGACTCTTGGATTTTCTTTTAGCATTTTTGAGTGAGACATTAAGTTCTTTGTTTAACCATGACCAAAATCGAAGCGGTGTGGTGTTGTGGTGTATTCGCCATGGTATATCCATAAGTATGATTTATGCATATTGCATGGTAGGTAAGATTTGAGCTTTGGATATATGTTTATATTTGGATATAAGCAACTTTGAGATTCGGCTCTAGCATATATATATATATATATATATATATATGTTTGCACATGATGTATTGGTATGACATATATACTATCTCAAGGTATATATTTGCATATGATGATGTTTGGTTATGAAATAAATGATTGATGCGTATTGAGTTACAATATGGAATCGTTAGTTAGTAAAATGTATGCTGTTTTTGTGTGGTGTTAAGTGTATAATTGGCCTCAACATGGACATGCATATTCGGCCACATGAGGGGGATTGGTGTGCATGCATTCGGTTAGAGGCAAGCATATTGATGCCTATTCTTGGCTTGGAAAATTGACTAAGGAGAGTACTAACTAATGTGTTGAGTTTGATTCATGATTTCGTACATATGTGACTTTAATGTCTAATGAAAAAAATGTGGGCTAAGTACCTTGAATTCCTCTTTCGATGCTCAAATGATTAAATCAATTTATTTGTTAAATTAAGCTCAAGAGCAAAGGGGAGCTAAATCCAATAAAGGGAAGGAAAAAGTGGTCGAATAGCCATCGGAATCATTCGACAACATCCGAGGTAAGTTCTTGAGTAATAGAGCTTAAATTATGATTTGATTAGATCATGTCTCAAGTAAATCGAAATCATGCTCTTTGTGTGTGGATATTGAACCGAAATGTGCAAGAGTGATAAGTGTATTGTATTTGAGTTTTGCTAATGGAAATGAAATCTGAATGGGTCATGATTTAGTGTTAAATGTGCATGTTTATTCGAATGGTGTCGGGCTAAGTCCCGAAGGCTTTTGTGCTAAGTGACTAAATCCGGGTCAACTCGAAGGCATTTGTGCGAGTTACCAAAACGGGTTAAGTCCGAAGGCATTCGTGCGAGTTATTAAATCGGGCTAATTCGAAGGCAATTATGCGAATCACTATAACCGGGCTATGTCCGAAGACAATCGAGCGAGTCGCTATATCCGGTTAAATTCAAGGTACGTGATTCGGGAATGAGCAATCTTGCTGTAAAATTTCAGTTAATACGCTTGCAAAAATTCCAGCAATGAGGTATGTTCGTATGTGCATTGGAATAGTTGAATTCCTTCGAATAATATTCGCTCCGTTGAGTAATGAGCTTCCGGTATTTGGCTAAGATAATCCCTTATGTATGAACATAGGGGTTGGAATGTAAAGTAGAAATGATTTGAAAGTATGTATATACGGAATTATCCGTTTAGTTATATGAATGCTATACCTCTGTTGTGCTTAAATTCTTCACTCAAACTTACTAAGCATAAATTGCTTACTCCGTTTCTTTGTTTCTTTGTTTTATAGATTTTTGGCTCGTCAGCTATCGGACTCGGGATTTTTGGAAGTCGAAGTCTCCCACACTATCAAGGCCCCTTTTGGTACAAATTTTGGTTGAGCTTTGAAATGGCATGTATAGGACTACCCTTTGTTGCTTTTCAAGTACTTTTGAGATGTATGTGTGTACTGCCATGCGAAAATGGCTCGTAAAAGTGGAGTATGGCATTAGACCATTTGTGTTTATGTATATATGTATGGTTTCATGATGTGACTACGGACTGAATGGAAGTGTTGGGCAAATGATCAGCCATTGGAATGGCTAAATATGATTATATGTGTACCTATGTATGACAAAACTCTAGTTGGTCCATGGAAACCACGAAATTGGTAAAGTTTACCTTGAAAACAGATGCTGACAGCAGCAGTGGTGTGGATTTGAAAAATCACTAAAATTTGTAGGAATGGAATTAAATAGTGAATAAATTATTTAAATGAACCTTGATGAATCTACTTTCATATGGAAGAAACGAAACGGTCATATGAGTTATATGTTAAGATATATTAAAGTTCTCGTGAAACAGGGCCAGAACGGTTTCTGGATTCCCTGTTCCGACTTTGGAAATTCATTGTAAATTAACCAGAGATAATTAGGAGTCATTCCATATATTTATAGATTCCTATTTGAGTCTAGTTTCTATAGAAACAAACGGCATCAGTATTGAATCCCTGTACAGAGAGATATTCAAGTTGTAACGCGCGAAGGTCAGTGTAGTCGACCCCTGTAACGTGGGAGACTTTAACTAATAAACTGTACTAATTGGCCCAACCAAAAATTCTAGAAAAAATTTTGTAGATGGAAATATGAGTCTAATTTCAGGGAAAAATTACGAAACTGATTTTCGAGCTTTGAAACTCAAGATATGATTTTTAAGGCGACAGTGATGCAGTAACCAGCTTGTCTGGAAAATTTTAAATGGACTGTTAAAATGATTAAGTCAAGTTGTGTGCACCTTGTGTTCGACTCCGGTAACGGACTCGGGTACGGGGTGTTACAATAACCATAGGTGAAATATGTTTATTTTGATGTTTTATGATAGAATATAAGGTTTTAAATTATGTTAGGCAACTTGTGCTACTCGGTTTTGAGTGAAAACGAGTAAAAGGGCTTAATCGGTAAAAATACCTAATAGTCATAAGTATATGTTAGAGTGAGAATTTGATGTTTCCATAGAAGGGAAACGTGATCAGCATGTCATAAAACATAAGAATAAGGGATGAAGTTTAATTCCCGAGCCTAGGGGCAAAAGTGTAAATATGCAAAAGTTTAGGGGAAAAATTGTAACTTTTCCAAAGTTTGAGTTAATGATTGTTTTGAATAGTACATTAATTAAATAAGTAAAATATGATGTTTTAGATCCCGAAAAATGAGATTTGAACCTAGAATGAAAGAAAAATCGAAAATTGGGAAAGTTGGTAAAATAGCCGTTTTAGTATCGAGGTAAGTTCATATGTATAATAAGCATTAATTTATGCATTTTTCAATGTAAAATTGATATATTTACTATGATTTCTGAAGTGTTGAAAGTATGTAAGTTGGTGTGATAATAATACAAACAATAATCTTTGTAATTTATATTTGAAAGTTAAATTTAGTGAATTAATTGAATTATGTTAAATTAAATGTTTATGGTGCCCGTTTATGAATTGATTTAAAAATATGTCTTTGGTACATGAAGTGCATTGAATTATCATACATAAATGTGATTTCTATGATTATGGATATTATGGGAAATTGTAAGTTCATATGATTTTTAATAAGGCAATATGTAATTTAATGTTATAGCCTTGATATTAAATGAGATGTAAGTTTATATGTAAGTAATACTTGTATTATGATATTTTATAATAATATTGGAAACATGTTTGTTGATAATTACTTGATTGGTGAAATTGTTGGAAAAGAGAGAGAAATCCCGATTGAACCTTCAGAAAGATTGAATGATACAGATGGTATGTAGCTAGGTCACATGTATGGTGCTGAGTGCACATCATCTGTACAAGAGAGCTACAAGACATTAGGATGTAGCTAGGTTGCATGGGTGATACTATGTGTACACCATGTAGACAAGAGAGCTACGGGATATATGTAGCTAGGTCGCATGCGTGGTTCCAGGTGAAGGACAACATGTAGACAAGAGAGCTACGAGATAAACTAGCTAGGTCACATGGGTGGTACTAAGTGTTCACCATGTGTACAAGAGAGCCGAACTATATGATGGGTGGAGCTATGTGCTGAAACCACCAAGTATCGAGGATTGATCCAAAGTGTTCAACGGGAGACTCTCTATGTATTGCTTTGTGAGTTTTGTGATGAATAAGTGCAGGAACTTGGTTATGTGAATGATGAGTACATTAAGTGATCGGGATGTGGTAAGGTTATAAACAAGTAAGTTATACGTGAGGATGATTTTATGGTGACCTTGTGATCATGGGCCTATACTTGTGATGTATGAAATGTGGTGAAAATGATTTGTGATATGTATGTTAAAATGAGGTTAATGCAAAGAAAGTGTGAAAGAGTGAATTAGCAATAAAACTGTTTTGGACAGTAGCAGTGACGTGATTTTTAAAAATCACCAAAAATAGTAGAAATTAAATCAGAGACTGAATGAGATATCAAATTAAATCTTAATAAGTCTATTTTCATATAAAATAAACAGAGCAAGCAAAGGAGTTCTATATTTTGAGATATTTATGTTTTTGTGAGACTGGTTCAGAATGATTATGTGATCCCCTGTTCTGAATTTGGAAAATCACAAAAATTTGGAGAAAAATAATTCGAGGCTAAAACTTATATTTTTAAAATCTTTAATGAGTCTATTTTCAATATAAATCAACAATAACATTATATGAGTTCTGTACTGTGAGATAATTAATTTTTAGTGAAGAGAGATCATAACTGTCAGAAAGTGAAACAGGGAAAAATTTAATGAATAAACTGTACTAATTGGCTAAACCAAAAATTATGAAAATTTTATGGTGGTAAGATATTTGAGTCTAGATTCAGGGGAAATTTACGTATCTTAATTTGGAGCTCTGTAGCTCGAATTATAAATAATTAAGTGACTATGACTCGTGTGAACAATTTGATGTGAGCATTTATTAGTAAATTGTAAAATCGTACTTACAAGAATGCTATATACATTAAGGATGTGGAATGGAGAGGAGGAGGAGGAAAATAAATATATGTGGAATACATGGAAACTATGGTATATGAAATATTGATATAATGAAATAAATGATATGTGTTTATAAGAAAAGCAGAAAGAGAATGATATGTATCATGACATGTATATATATATATATATATGACTAGTCTCAATGTAATGCTTGTTGGGTATGGAGTTGAATTGAAATGTTTCAGGCAAACATGTTATTCTACGCATCTGAATTGTGGTATTTTATAAAGATATGATCTAGCTTTAAATATGAAGGCTTGATGATTAAGCTGAAGATATTTGGTAAGATGATAATCTTGGTATAAATGTATAAGTGTGTAAGAGATTAAGGTTGACCAAAGCTTGGAAAATAGCCTAGGTATATTCCACACAGGCAGAGACACGACCATGTGTCTCAGCCGTGTATGTAACACAACTTTGGGACACGGGCGTGTGGAGCCTTAAAGCATGAAATTTTCAAGATTTTCGTAAGTTCTCGGTTTAGTCCCGAACCCTTTCTAAAGTTTGTTTTGGGCTCCGTAGACTCAAATAAGGGACTATGTGTAAGTGAATGAACGTTTTGAAATATGAATGAAATTTTATGGCCCGTATTTTAGTTTAATGTTTGTATGTTTGTCCGGTAACACCTCGTACCTTATCCCGGCCTCGGGTACGGGTAAGGGGTGTTACATTTCACTTCTCTTTGGCTAACTCTTCGGCCTTGCAAGCTCTTTCAACTAGTACCACAAACTCCCTCAACTCTAGGATACCAACTAATAAACGAATGTTTTCATTCAGACCATCTTCAAACCTCTTACACATGATGACTTTTATAGATACTCTTTCCCGCGCATATTTGCTGAGCCTCACGAACTCGCGTTCATATTCTGTCACTGTCATACAGCTTTGCTTTAGCTGTAAGAATTCTTTCCTTTTTTGGTCTATAAACCTCTGGCGAATGTACTTCTTCCTGAACTCTTCCTTGAAGAATTCCCAAGTTATCCTCTCTCTTGGTACAACGGACATGAGAGTATTCCACCATTGGTAGGCTGAGTCTCGTAGGAGTGACACTGTGCACTTCACGCACTCCTCAGACGTGCACGATAGCTCATCAAATACCCTAATGGTATTTTCCAACCAGAACTCTGCTCTTTCTGGGTCATCATCAATATGAGCCCGAAATTCTTCAACCTCTTACTTTCGTATTTTATCTACTAGGGGTTTCTCTCTCCTAACCAAATCCACTCCTTGCAGAGCTATAGGGGCATACTAATGAATTAGAGAAGGTGGGGAAGGTGAAGTGTTCAGATTCGCACGAACAAACTCCGAGTACTAGGCATCCATCATGTGGAGGTAAGCCTCTCTAGCCCTTCTGCCCTGACTCATCGTCACGGGCCCACTATCAACTGGCACGGTCCTTTCAACGGGATTTGGCATATTACTTTCCACATCATTTGCTGTAGCTACGTCAGGATCCATTTACTTTATGAAAACATAATTTATAATCATCAAGAGTCATCACACCATCATTATACAACTATGGCATGTATAGCTAGACTCGGACTCATGCTAGATTAGTCTTAGAATCGAGTAAACCATAGCTCTGATACCACTAAATGTAACACCCCTTACCTAAGTCAAAGTCCGGGACTGGGAACGAGGCATTACCATACTTAATCACATGTAGACAATAGTTTCCAAGTCACCAAGACTTAATCAAATTTAAAGCTCTTTCGAACTATTTTTAAAGTCCTTAATGTGGGCCTATGAAGCCTCGAACTTTCATTGAAAACCATTTGGAATGAACTCAGTTCCTTAAACTGACTAAATAAAAATAACTCTTGTAACAGGGTACACACCGGTGTGGAAAGGCAACATGCCCGTGTGGTCATCACAACATGGCCATGTTGATGGCCCGTGTAACACACACACGGCCTAAGCATCTACGAACACGCCCATGTCCCATACCCGTGTGAATTAAATTCTAAATTCGAAACTACAGGGATGTTCACACAGCCATGACACGACCGTGTCCTAGCCCGTGTCTAAAAACCTTAACATTCTATTTCTGGCGTCAGCATCCAATTTAAGGCACATGCCCATTGCCAGAGGCCGTGTCCTCCATACAGTTGAGACACACGGTCGTGTCTCTGCCCGTGTGTTTACTACTGTGCATACTGACTTGAAATTTTTACGTGTAAAAGACACACATCCAGACAACACGCCCATAGGGGTGGTCGTGTGTCATACACGGCCTAGGCACATGCCGGTGTGTCTACCCGTGTGGACAATATAGGGCTATCTACCAAGCCCTTTGCCACCCTAAAACATAACATAACAACAACCATAGTTAAAGTCTATATGCAATTCATGTATTCAACCATACCAACAATTTCTCATTCATGAAAGACTACTTTGCATTCATATAATAATTTTCAATATTAGCCATTTTTCATGGCCTTGTACAAAACAAGTCAAATATTAAAGCAAGCCAACATATTTGGCCCAAAACAATGTGACACTAAAACAAAACCAAAGGGTCCTATACATGCCATAATCAACAATAATAGATCTAACTTTACCAAGTACTTCGAATGATAGTGTGACTAGCTTCTCTGACGTAGGCAAGGGTCCTCGAGCTATTTTGGCGACTTTATAAGAAAATGGAAAGGAAATAGGGTAAGCATAAAGCTTAGTAAGTTTCATGAAATAAACATCGACTAATCATTATAAACAATATGCTCATAACCTTTCATAGCTTATTCATAAATACTATAAATAAACGAAAGTACGACTTACTCATCGTCATCCATTACATTTCATATAGGTACTTGTACCACTCATCACATGATCATAACATTTCTCATCTCGATATAAAGTCATAAATCTTTCGTTGAACCATTTGGAATTCTACTGGATACTCAATAGCCCTAACATGGGTTAAGATGTCGACGTCATGTCCCAGACATGGTCTTACACTAGCTTTCATATAGTGAGGCCGATGCCATGTCCCAAACAGGTCTTACACTGGCTCTCATCTATCGGTGTCGATACCATGTCCTAGACAGGTCTTACACTATCACACCATAAGCTGACACCATCTCCCAAACAGGTCTTACACCAGCTTGTATATCACGAGGCCGATGCATGTCCCAGACATGTCTTACACTAGCTCTCGTCTCAATGCTGATGCATGTCTCAGACATGTCTTACACTGGCTTAAATATCTCGAGGCCGATGCATGTTCCAGAGATGTCTTACACTGGCTCTCATGATGTGGCTGATGCATGTCCCAGACATGTGTTACGCTGGCTCTCATGCTGTGGCTGATGCATGTCCCATACATGTCATACACTAGCACACATATCACCTATTATCACGGTACAAATATCCAAGTCTATTCCAAATGTTCAACGAAAGTCTTTACTATATAAATTTCTCAACATGTATTCTCGTATTCAAAATCAAGACAATTTAGGCGATATCAACTCAATTACACATCTTAAAGATATAGTTGTATTATTAACATACAACTTACCTCTGATCACAAAATGTATGCGACTAGTCGATTTTAATCTACTTGCTTAGCTTTCCCTCGGTCTAGGTTCGGATGTTGTATTTCTTGATCTAAAATAATAAAAATTCATCCATTTAATCACTAGATAATTTACTCAAGCAACAATTCACATTTTTGGCAAATTTACCATTTTGCCCCTAGACTTTCACAAAATGACCATTTTACCCCTAGGCCCAGAAATTAATTTTTATCGAGTTTCCTTATTAGTCAAGCCTAATCGACCATTTTTCTCTCTTATGACAACCCCAAATTTCCAATATTTCACAATATTACTATCTATTTTACAAACTTTACAAAATGGTCCTATTAGGGGTTTTTATGAGAGGTCCTAGCACAAAAATTGTTTATTTCACATCCATGATTCATTTTCTTCCATAAAATTCCAGAAAACAACATGAACACTCTCATGGTGAAACCCTAGACTTTCAACTATTTTGCAAAATAGTCCCCTCATTTGAAAGCTCATGCTATAAGGGTTCTAAAAATACAAAAATCATCAAGAAACACCATCGAAATCACTTACTTGAGAGGGTGACAAGTTGCTGAAATTTTCAAGCATTCAAACCCATACAATGGCTGAATTTTCGGTGGAGAATAGATGGTGAAAAGGGATGATATCATCTTTCTTTTATTTTATTTCTTTTTGGTCAAATAAGCCACCAAATTTTTACTTAACATTTGACTACCTTAATTCTTTGTCTCATGGCCGACCAAACTGTAATCTAAGGGTCTATTTTCCCTTTAAATACCCCCAATTTATGATACATGGCAATTTAATTCCCTTAGCTATTACATTAAGACTTTTGCACTTTATGCGATTTAGTCCTTTTTCACAATTAAGCCCACAAACGCTAAAATTACTTCACCAAATTTTTCATGCACTAATATAAACATGATATAAATCTAAAATAATAATAAAATAATTTCTCTGACTTCGGATTGGTGGTCTTGAAACCACCGTTTCGACTGAGCCCAAAATTGGGCTGTTACATTTCCTTTGTCTTTAATTGGATCCTTTCCTTTCTTATTTTTTTTCTTCATTTCCATATCAAAACATATAACATTTTCATGTCAAAATTAAAATCAAATAAAATTCCTATGCTATTTTAATGAAATTGACATGGATTTCATAAATATTTCATCATCCTTACCTTGTTCGTAAGAAATAAATTTCTATTCTTATTTTCTTCCTCTTATAAGATCACTATTGATGCTTCTTCTCATGAATCTAGGGTAATTAATAGTCTTCTCTATTGAATTTACTAAGGAAGCATCAAAGAAATTTTAAGGAATTGACCTTGGAAGAACTTAGAAATGGTGGAATGACCTAAGTGTAATAAAAGCAAAAGTTGGATGGATAGGTTTTGGGAGTGACAGTTTTGCTTCTTTGATGGAGATGAATGCTTTTCATCTTTTTCTTCAATTTTCTACATTTCTACCAAAATATCTATTAATTTAATTAATAAAATAATAGTTTTTCTAATTGGTCTACCAATCCTATTTCAACACACTTTCACCCTTAATAGGTTTTTCAATAATTTTCTAATTTAAGTAATTATTATTTAACCCTTTAACTTTGTCTACAATGCATTGCATGATTCATGCTTTATTTTGGTCAATTTTCACTTCTAGCCATTTCTCATTTCTCCAAATTTGATGTATTTTTTTCTAACATTTAATTTTTCTACTTTTACTACAACATTTTTTTTACTATTCTACAATTTAGTCAATATCTCAAATTTATTTTCCTCATCTAAAAAGCGTTTTCTAATTTCTTATCGGCTCTAACAACTTTCTATATTAGCACTAAAAATTTCCTACTTAGTTTATTTCTTACCGGCTCTAATTTCTTATCGGCTCTAAAAACATTCTATATTACCTAACCAGACATGACACTATACACAACTTCAAGGCATAACGCGGATGTTATAGAGTCCTAAGAGCTTTAAACTCTATACTATCTTATCCCTTAGAATTTACATTAACAATGGTAGCTCTAGTTTTACTAAAGTGTTTCACTTGGCCACCAAAGCTTCAAATAGATGGGCTTCTCCATGTGCTCCATGAATTGAGTCAATTCAAATGAGCTCATTTAATCAATAGGCCTCCATGAGATATTCTATGTGCAATCATCATGGCATAGATTTTGATCCGCGACCCATGACACTAGGTGTAACTAATCATATTAATAGTTATAATAATTTATTAAAATAAATAAACTAGTTCTATGAACTTTTCAATTGACTATATTCATAGTTTTTATTTCCTTATAAAAAACAATTTGGAAGAATTCTCATATTATTAAATTAAAAAAGTCTTAAATATAAAAGCTAATCAAATAACCTAATTAATGAATAATTTAAAAGTTATTAGCTAAAAATAATTTTAAATATTTTTAAAACTTTATATAATTTAGAAATATCATCCGAAAAATATTAGACATATGGTTGTCCGGATACAAAATGAATATGAAAAATCTTATGTTTAGATTCATTATGGACTTCAACTTTTAAATGATTTCTAATATTTTTTATTTTTTGAAATTATGAATCTTATTTAATATTTTTATAATTTTAATAATGATTTATAAATTTATAATATTTTAGTAAATATTTTATAATTTAAAAAATTTAAGTTTAGAATGAACACGAACAACAATTTATCTAGGTTTATTCTAGACATAAAAATTTTACACATTTTTTATTTTTTATTTTTAGTTTGAAATAAACCTGAACAAGTATTGAACCGCCATGTCAGTACTATTTATAGCCACGTCAGCAACATTACATTTTTTACATTGATGCAATTTGAATATTGGAGGATTTAATTGATTACTTTTTTTTGAGGAGGGTTAATTGATTTTTATCAAAATTACATTTTTACCTTTAAGCCTATCATATAACTATAAAAATTATTTTACTTTATTTCTAATATTTTATTATAGAAAATAAGTTTCACTATTGAAAATAAAATTTTATTTATTTAACATATTTTTCGATTCTAAAAAATAAAATTAAAAATAAAAGTATTTTTAGAAACAAAAGGTACGAAAACTAAGCAATATTAAATGATACACAAGTGGAAAGAGCCCGAAGGCTCGCTCGAAAAGTGGAAAGGTTTGGATAAAAATATAGGCCCAAAAAATAGGCTTGGGAAAAAATATCGGGCCTCGAGTAAGGCTTTTTTTGGCTTGGGCCCGATCCAAATAAGCAAAAAAAAATTGTTGCTTTTTCTTGTTATTTTTGACTTTTTTTTGTTATTTTTTTCATTATTTTGCTACCATTTCACTATTATGTTGGTTCTATTTTATGATTATTATTTGAATATTGTACAACTCCTGTTTTATTATTAATTTTGTTACTATTTTAAATGCACTTGCTAGTTAAATTACACCTATCTTAATGTTATTTAAATATACATATATATTTATTTTCAATTTGTTTGAAAGTATTTATTTTAATGTTTTTATTATTTTTGATGTACAATATTTTAAAAAATTATATAATAAATAATATAAAATATTAATACGGGCTGAACCAGGCCCGAATTTTAATATTTTTATCTAGGTCAGGCTTAGACAAAAACTTAAGTTTATTTTTCAGGCACAAACTTAACAAACAAGTCTAAAATTTTGATTGCACCCAACCTATACTCGACTGACCCAGCCATGGACACTTCTACAGGCAGGCATCAATGGTTTTTCAACTCGAAGATTTCATTTCTTTTTCTCCCCTACCATACCGATTTCTTACTTTCTTTCGTTTTAGCTTTGGTTATCTCTTAGACTCTAATCTCAGACTTTAAATCCTATATGTTAAACCAGGACAAGCTTTCGAAACATTAGAACTACCTAGAGATAAATAATTATAATTTCGATTAATGTTAAGATTTAAGAAGTGAAATATTTTATTATAAGTTTTTCGATATTTTATTGTAGAAGTGAGTAAAATTCGATTCAATTGAAAAAATCGAAAAAAAAAAATAAAATTCAAGTTAACTAAATCGAATTATTCAAATTTTTCAAGTCAACTCGAATAAGTAATTTGAGTTTCATGTTCAAATTAAGTTGAATTTTACAATTCTAATAACTCTAATAATTTGAATAACAAATTTGTATAAATACCCTTTTGGTCATTGTCAAGTTTGAAAATAAGCAAATTGGTCTCTCCTCAATAAAAATGTAAAATAATTTTCAAAAATTAAAATTAATTTTAAAATTTAAAATATTTATAAAAATTTCAAAAATTTATATTTTTAAAAAATCTAAAATTTTAAAAAAATTCTAAAAATATAGAAAAATTAAAGAATTAAAAAATTTCTAAAATAATAATTTTAGACCTAAAGTTAATTAATGATTCAAGTTTATCAAACTAAAATATCATTTTATTTTGATTTGAATTTTTAAAAATATATATGGTTTGAAATTTATGTGCTCTAATATGAAATTAGTTATATTGTAACAATAATTTAATTTGAAATGTTTAATTTTTAATTTAAGTTGAACAATTTCACTCAATTTGATTTGACTCGAATTTCATTTCACTTAACTCTATTCGAAAAATTTTCAAATCAAGTTAGGATCATAAAATAGAACTCATCAACTCAAAATTTTTTTCACTCGATCCAACTGAACGTTCATTGCTATCTCATCTTCATATTAGACCCAATTAAAATTAATATCAAGCCAAATAAAACCCTAGTTAAACAAAAATGTAAAATTCTCATAGCACTATCTACAAGAATCAAACTCCAAACCTTATTTAAGAAACATTAGATTTCTTGTCACTTGAACAAACAGACATTTCTATAACTTCAACCAATTTTACCTATAAACAAAAAACAAAACCAGCACTTAACAAAAGTAATTGATTGCAATTATTAAAGAAACCAAAAAACTGGAGAGATAAGAAATGAGAAAGGCAAAACTTCATTGAGAAGCATTGCTACACCCAATCATTCTCCAACTCTGGCAAAAAAAAAAAAAAGAAGCTTTATGGCGAAGCATGTTGGAATTTTGACAGTAAATACATGCATAGCCATTGGGAATGAGAAGAGAGCATGCATTTATTTTGAGTTTACGTTGTTATCGTCGTGATGGGTTTTGTGGATGGCATGGTGCATGGTATGTCCATAATAAGTAATCTTGATTGATACCCAACACCCGTGACACTATTCACTGCACTTTCTTTCTTTTGATGCTTCCAGAAACGAGGCATGCAACCTTCCCTTTTATGTTCTTAATATTCATTCATCTTTCACCTTGTGTTTATTTTCTTTAATGCCCATATTTTCTTTGAGTGAATCAAGTCAGCGAGAAGTCTTCTCGTAAGAAATTAACAATATTCTTGCAAGAGTATTATTATTGTTATATGTTTTTGTACTAAATAAGTTACAAACTAATTATAATTGATAATTTTAGGTAGTCACTTAACTTGTTAGTTATTTTACTTATTTTGAAGAGGTCATGAACTTTTATTAATTTAAATTTAAATTTGTGTCTTAACTATTTTAACACATGTATTAAATAAGTTTTTCTCTTATAGTACACTAATAATCAAAAGCAATCATAACACAGTAGAATTCCAAGAGAAAATTAGAACATTAGAGTGTATTAGTTTGGATAGTATATTGTAATGTTTGATTTAATTGTAATTGTTTGTATTGTATCAATTGAGTATATTTTTAAGACTCTAAAACATCAGAGAATATTAAAATGTAAGAGCTGAGCTTATAAGTTTCTCTAACAAGTAGTTACCATGTTAGGACTAACATAAACATGGATTTTTCAAAGATTTAACTAATGTCACTGAGGATTTACACAACTGATTGACAGTGATGGCTACATTGAAACTTACAAGGACTGAAAACCATGCTTTATGCTGTGGAACAACGAAATCTAAGCCTGAAAATGCTGAAACAGATGTGTAAATGGTGAATTAACACCAACCCAAATTTAAGTGTTGTTTTGAGTATAAGCAAATAATTCATTTCCAGTCATTTGGAACACAGTTCTACTCAAATTAGCATCCCCACCAACACATCCTGTTTTTTGTTAACTGAAACTGACACCTTAAAGAAACATTAAGTGAAACAATTAAAAGAGGTTGAGATGCTGTATGAATAAAGGGGCCTTTTGGATCCTTGTAGTCTAAAACAAGGAGGGTGAGCAAAATAATACTTACAACTAAATAGTCAACTTGAAAGGCTGCTATTAGGAGTAATCAGCAACAATAAATGCAGTACAGTAAATACAACAGGCAGATACTGTACTAAAAAACAGAATATGAGGTTAAAAACTTCAGTGCCAAATACAGAAATGGTGGATGACAAAGTCAACCTGAACTGTCAATTTCAACACCCCAAGTCCAAAACTGCAAGGACCACATTGATTTTATCTCATAGACATTGATTTCTTAGCACTATTTTAGTGGATATTTGTTCCATAAAACTTTCAGAAAGTATTTTATGGAAAATATATATACATATATCAGATTTGTCAACTTAACTTTTGTGCTTGAGTCCATTAAATTTCACAATGAAGCATAAAAAATTGTTATAGTAATAGAATATTCATAATAAATCTTCACTGCTAGGAAAATGGTAATGGGAAGAATATTAAAACCACCATAGCAGTGAACACAAACCTAATCGGAACTTTGCTACTAATCGAACACTTGATTGTGATGAAATAGCAAGATTTTAAAACAAAATTCTAAAACTGCTAATAGCCTTGCAAAAGATCAAACAGAGAAAAAGGATAAGCAATTAATGAACTAGCTAAAGTAGCCTTATATTCATGCAGCGGTGGATACAAATTCCATATAAAGAAAATTAATCCTAGTGATGAAAATTTAGGAATAATAAAGTGAGAAAATATATGGGATTTTTATATCAGAGTTTTCCAAACAAGATAAGATGAGGGAAAAGGAAAGGAGTATGAGTGTTAGGCAGAGGTATTCAACAATTGGCCATTTGTGTGCAAACAATATATTCTTTTGGAGCAATTCTTAGTTGATCCAACATGAAAATGGACATGTATGACTGTAAATTTCTATGTTTAATTTTTCACAAACAAATCCATTGCCAATCCATCCAGACCTAGAGAAGAAGAAGAAGAAGAAGAAAAAGTAATTAAATCTTCCTTACAACACAATCAACAAACCTTTGAATCAAGAAATAAGTTAAGCCCAAAACCAAGCTACTAGGCTGTGCAAAGCTCCACCTGCACATTCCACACCAGAAAAGAAAAAAAGAAAGAGAAGATTAATAATTCTCTGAAGAGGTTTGAGGATGCAAGCTCAATAGATGCAAGAAACACGAAAGCACCTGTGTAATGGAAACTTGGGTGATGCAGTGCAGAGAGAAGGGGGCAAAACTAAAGTCCATTCTGTCCCTGTAGAATTCCGAGAGGCTAAGAATACATTTTTCTCACTCTTTTTTTCTTCTTTTTTTTTTTTTCAATTATACAATACTGAAACCATTACAAGAAAGAAAGCCATCCTCTCTTAGGAATGCTAATATGTACCCAAAGTTCATAACTTTAGTGGCCTGATCCTTGGGAATCATCCTTAGCAGGGGGGTTTTGCAGATTCTGCTGTTGCTGGAGCACCCTAGCCTGCCCCATTTGTTGATAAATTTGGCTTAAGGCTTGATGATTTAGAACCCCAATATGACCATCTTGAGACAACCCAAGTTCCAAACCAGGGAGCTGCTGGTTAGCCGCACCCAAGATTGAGGTGAAGCTCATCTGACCAATATTAGTAGCTGGCAAATCAAAACCAGGAATCCCGATTTTTTGCAGATAAATAGAACTTTCAGTGCCTAAATTGGTTGTAGATGGACCAGATGATGTCTGAAACCCATAACTACTGACTGAGGGCCATAACCCTGTTGCTACATGATGGGGTCTCCCCAAATTGTTGGCACCAACCGTTGCCCAACTGGTCCTACTGCTTCCAGACCCTATACTGGACCCCCCTAAATCTTCCATCTTTTGGTGCAATCCAGCTGATAGAGAGGCCCCCTGATGAGAAACTGAGCCTCCAGCTGCTGCCAAAGCTGAAGCTGGTATGGTTCCGCTCCCCGTGGCGGCTATTACTGATGGTTCAGCTTGTTGTAACAACCACTGTATGGTTTCCCCATCAGATTTGTGTCCCAATTCTCTGGTCAACTGAAAGATTCTAGCTGCACATAAAGCAGGCATCCTTATTCTTCTACCTCTCCCTTCAACTTTGGTGTGCCTGTCTTTATTAGAACTTCTCTTCGGAGCCAACTGTTGTTTCTTCCCTTCTTCTTTACTTGCAACAATCCGGAAACCCTTGCTTTCACCTGCTTTGTTCTCTCCCATGCTTTGATGAGGCCGTTGTTGGGGTTGTGGTGGCAAGCTCAAGAAGTTGGATACTTCAGCTGGTGGCTGCTTGGAGCCCTTGGGATCCATGAACAGGTAAAGGGGTGGTAAGGTGGGGGCAAAGCAAATTAAAGCCAAAAAACAAAGTTTCTTAGATTGAAGAAGGTGACCTGAAAAGTCCTACACTTTCATGAGTTTTTCACTGTTTTTGGCAAGGAATGTG
The DNA here is from genome assembly GCF_025698485.1 of Gossypium arboreum. Classification (NCBI taxonomy): domain Eukaryota; kingdom Viridiplantae; phylum Streptophyta; class Magnoliopsida; order Malvales; family Malvaceae; genus Gossypium; species Gossypium arboreum. The sequence continues at coordinate 21,385,825 of NC_069078.1, read as the reverse complement.
AAAGACAAACTAGTAATATAATATTGAAATCCCAAAGCACAACCCCAAAATGTCAAAAATTTTATCTTGGTTTTACAACATGTCTTTCTACTTTCTCTCACTGTCCTTTCTTACTCTTTTTTCTTACAGTAGTGAACGGGTTTTGACTAATACTTCTGATACGATAGTAACTTTAACTGCCAATTCAGCACAACATCCCCATTTCCATAGATTGATGGCTAATTCTCTTAGCTTTCTCTTCACTTCACCTTTACCTTTTACATGCTACAATATTATTTCAGCAGGCATCATACTAATGGTTCCATCTCTTGTAAGGGACTCAATTGTCCAGGTGGATCAATCACCTTTTTACAACTGGCAACTTGGTTTGTATCGGTTGCTTGCTTCTAACCCACTCTAGGCCAATCTTTCTGATATGCGTCATAAAAAGTTTTATAGAGAAAATTAATCATGGGACGACGTAACCCCCCCTAATTTGATAGGTTTCAAGTTTTAACCCATCTGATTTTGTTGGGGCGGATTTTTCTTATAAAAATCAAATTTGAGATGGAGCGAGGGAACAAAATTCTTCTGTGCCCCTCCAACAATTTATCACCACGTGGATTAGTAAATTGTGGGTTGAGACTTGCATTAACTTTTTTTATGCATTGTATTTCCCGTTACCGTTACTTCTCCTTCACAAAACCCATAGAGGTGGCTTTGTTGTTCTTTAGAATGTGAAATTGATTTGGAGAGTTACTAGAGGTTCCTGCTGACCTCTTCTTGACCTTCCATCATCCTCGTCATTTCTCTTCCACAAAACCCATTAAAGTTAACAATTGAATCTTGAATAATTTGAAAATATAAAAATATAGACCGAACCTGGAAAGAAAAATTGAAGTGAAGAGAAATCACAACTTATTATAATTGTTAAATCAAATTTTCAAGTTGTGAAATGAATTCCTTATTAAGCAAAAGTCAATTTCTTGGACTGCTGTAATATAGAACTGTTTTTGACTTTGTAAACATGTAGAGGAATGTTTCCTCGAAATCAAGTGGTAGTAGAGAAGAACTAAATATGTAACCAAAGAATAAAATTCATCACTTATTGAAGAGGGTTGCAGCATAACAACTCTTTTAGAGATGAACAATCAAGAAACATGGAACATTTTTCAAAACCCATTCCTAATTCCAAATATCTCAAGGCAGCACAACAATTACTTCATGAATTTGTTAATGTTTGAATGGGTCTAAAGCAGTGTAATGGAAAGAAAAGCAAAAGCTCTAAAGACAATTGGGTGAAGAGTTCCGACGAGGATGAAGGAAGATTACGAAGAGGTGTTCTCATCGGCAACTCTCCAAATCAGATTTCACGTTTTGAAAGACAAAAACTACAAAGCAGCATCCATGGGTTTTATGAAGGAGAGGTAGACGGTGAAGGGCAGGAGAAGTAACGGTAACGGGAAATACAAGACATATAATTCACACAAATTTCTGCCCACAATTTACTAATCCACGTGGCAACAAATTATTGGAAGGATGCAGGCAGAAGAATTTTATTTGGAGCGAGATGAGTTTTTAATTAAAAATTTAAAGTTGGAGTGCAGTTTTAATCAAACCTTCATGGGCTTGAAGTTAATATATATAAATAAATATTATAAGTTGTTAGGTTCCAGTTGAAATAAAAGTATAATATTTTGATTGTGGATTTGTAGTAATTCCTTATACAATTAAAGATTAATTTTAAATTGATCAAATAATATTTTTAATTTTATGCTTACCTTATAAGTGAAATTTTTCATTATTTTCATAAGCTGTTTAAAGTTTTTGTTGGAAGACATTTATATTATTTATATATAATAATACATTATATGAAAAAGAAATAATAATATTTCTATTCGTCTGAAAATAACCTAGAACTATAATATATTTTTATTTTACTTTTCAGTCTAAAAGGTTTTTATAAACATCATCATAGGATTATTTTTTAATTTACGAATAAATTAATAAATTAATAAAATAAAATAAAATACATACTTAAGTTTTGATTCTCAATAGAAATTTTTATCAATCTAAAAGGTTTTTTTTAAAATTTATAAATAAATTAATAAAATAAAAATATACATACTTAAGTATTGATAACATCCCCAATAGTATTTATTTTACAAAAAAATAATAAGATAAAAGATGCATACTTTTAGATATAATTTAAACAATTAAAAAGTTAGTTTTAATCTCAAATTTATCTCATAAATAAGTGACAATTTATTGACTATTTTTATTCAAAAGTTAATTTTAATCTCATATTGACTAGAGAATACTCTCATAGCTCACTTCTTCATTATTTTAATTAAAATTAATTTTAATTCCTTAAAAGTTAATTTTAATTCGCATTGACTAGAGAACACTCTCATGCTCACACTTGTCCTAGAAATAAATTCTAATTTCTTCACTATTTCTATTAAAAAGTTTATTCTAATCCTACATTGACTACAAAACACTCTCATACCTAAAAATGTCTTATATTAAGTTATTTACATTAAGTACCAATTTCTTCACTATTTTCACAAGTTCTTTACAATTTCTTCCTTGAGGAAATTCATGAGAGGGAGCTTGTAGTTTAAAGCTATCTATATATTATTTATATGAAAGGTTATGATTCTAATACAATACTTATACAAAGATTTTGCAAATAAATGGTAGTGATTCCAATACAATGCACTTAGTCACCAAAAGTCAACAAATGCTTATATGCAAATATTTTATATATAAAAATATGAATTAATTAAATCTTAATATATGCACTAAATTATAGCATGTTGAAATATTTTATATATAAAAATATGAATTAATTAAATATATCTTTTAATTTAAATAAATAAACTCGTACATTTATATAATTACAAATTTACACTATTATTAATTAAAGGTGCATTAGTTTTTTTTAATTATAATCAAAATTACCATCTACACATATTAAATTATTAAATTTTTCTTATTAAATAACTTATTTGTAAAAGTCGATTATTTTTATTGACCAAAATTTAAGGAAAGATAGGATTAAATTGAATGGATTGACGAATTTTCCTGCTCCACCAGGGAAGTTCAGAAATCTTAGTGGCTAAATTGCGATTAGTTGGGTCTCAATTACAATTCAGTTAGAACGGAACCAGCTGGTTCCATAGTTGGAGACAAAATAATTTGTAGTGATAGGCTAAGATGGACTAGGAGACCGTGCAACCTTTGATTGTATATATATATATATATATATATATATATATATATATATATATATATATATATGAGTAGTGAGGAGAAAATTTTCCTAAATTTAGTTGAAAATACCCTTCTCCTCTGCAGCGTCTTCTTCGGTTGCTCCAAAGAATAAGAAGAGGTTCGAGAAATCTTTGCATGAGATGGAAAATGTGAGGTTCGAAGTCTGGGAAGTTGAGAGTTTGATAATTTGGTAAGCCCTAAGCCTTTTTGTATTCATGGATTAGAGGAAAGAGAAGTAAGAATTCTTGAGAAAGTATCTTTATAATTATGGATTCTGGGTTCTTAAGGTTTGGATTCCTTCAAGTTAATCGATAAATGGTTGCTTTGCTTAGTTGCTAGGACAAATGAGGCTTTGGTGTTTGGACAAGCTAAGCTTTCAAGGCTAATTGAAGCGAGTTTCTGCACTCTATCTTGGGTGGTTAATGAGATTGCGTTGTTAAATGATTTATGTTGTGACTATTCTGGGTTATTTGAGTTTATCGTTGTGTGCGAAAATAGTGACTGAGCATGCTGTGAATGCATAATCTTATACAAGCATGTGAGTATTTGTATGTATGATCATTGATTGTTAAAGGATATTACAAGGTGTTGAATATATGGCGTACTTTGTGTCATGTATTGAGTACCTAGATTGCATGAAATGTATGAGTATTTGGTATATGGAGTATAGAGGTGCTTTACCTTGATAGGGTAGATGAAGTTAGGAATACTGGCAGATTGGAGGAATGGGTGGGTAGTTAAGGGAATAGGGGAGTATGGTTGTGCCGTGGAATGATATCGTTTGGCTCGCTAGAATGAAACCATGACAATAGTTATCAACTAGTCCTTTAGGGCAACACTGTGAGGATGATTTATAGGTTCCATAAGAGCAACACCACAACAACGGTTTGCAGGCTCTATGGGGCGACATTGTAACGATGGTATACAAGTCTTACGGGGTGACACCTCAAAAGAGGTTTAATATGTAAGACCATATAGCTCGACTATGGAAACCAATAGAGTCTATTAGGACATTAAACATGGGGTTACAAGGTGTAAGACCATAGCTCAGTATGGCAACCAATAGAGTCCACCAGGACGTTAAACATAGGTTCAGACTGTGTAAGACCATAGCTCGGCTATGGCGATAGGTGAAGTCCACCAAAAATGTTAGGCTAGGAAGATGACAGGAGAAGGTATGAGAGATCAAAGTATGTCCTACTCAGAAAGTAACATGAACGAATGAGTATGACACTTCTGAGAACGCGGGTAAATGAGATAGCCCAAAGATCCTCCAAATTACGAAGATGAGAAAGGCAAGTAGGAACATCTGAGAATGCAGGTAAGCTGTTGATGAGGGATAATTATGTAGAGATATGAGTTCATAAATTTTAGCGAGTAAACCAAAATTGGGGGTGATAGTGAAATGATCAAAAGGAACCTAAGTCTAAGGATCCACTGGTAAAGGTTAGCCAGAAACCGGACGGACCATAGGGGTTAACAGAAGAAGAGGGCCGCCAAGGGCTACTTTGGAATGACAGTTTGCCAGAAAGTAGAGAAGGATATGGCTCGTTAGGAACTATCTGCTAATTTAAATTTCTAGAAGATTGGAACAATATGAACTAACAACTTAAGGCTAGATGTAAAGTACGAATTCACCAGGGTGATGGGGCGTATAATCGGTTAGAATATTATCATGTTTAGAACGGTGAGTTGGATTGGAAAGAGTGTTAAAGCGGAAAAATCTTAAGGTTAATCTAGTATGGAATGAAAAGATTAGGGTAAGGATCTAGATTTAAGAATATAAGTGAAAGTCAGCCAGTAGTAGTGTAACACCCCTTACTTGTGTTCTACGTCGGAACAGGGTACAAGACATTACTGGAACATAACACAGGCAATCGTACGAAACCATGACATAGATTATTTTTTTTATATATCCAAGTTAAAACAATTCAATTTTCATACTTAATCATGCATCATCATACCTTATAGCTTGAACAATATTAATTAATATCAATGGTCATATACAAAATGAGCTATCAAATATTGAAGGCCAACATTTTAGGCCAAATTAATTATGACATAAAACAAAATAACCAAGTCCTCTATACATGCCATAATCTAAAATATTGTTTTCAAAATTTCAAAAAGTATTTATAGTGTGGATGGATCTCCGACGATCTCTGAATCCCGAGCTGGCTTGGAGATACTATAAGACAAAGGAAAGAAAAGAGAGTAAGCATAAAACTTAGTAAGTAAGTACGTAAATAATAAACGATTTATCAATATATTTCTCATGATAGAACAATCATAATAGTATTTATACACATGTTCAGGTCAAACTGTTTTCTTAAGTCATAGTCACTAAATTATTTATATCCAGAGCTAAGGAACTCCAAATTAAGATCCAATAATTTCCCCAGAAACTAGACTCACATATCTTCTTACAATAAATTTTTTAGAATTTTTGGTTAATCCAATAAGTACAGTTTATTCTTTAAAATCACCCCTATTTCGCTGTCACACAGTTCTAACCCCTCTACACTAAAAATTAATTATCTCTTCGTACAAAATTTGGATAACATTCTAGTTTATTTATTTAAAAAATAAACTCATTAAGGATTGTAAGAATATAAATTATAACCCACAATTATATTTTTACAATTTTTAATGATTTTTCCAAGTCAAAATAGAGGATTCCAAAATCATTTTGACCCTATCTCACAAAAATTCAAATATATCATAATATGAAATTCTTTTGCTTACACCGTTTCCTTTATATGAAAATAGACTCAATAAGATTTAATTTCATATCTTATTCAACCTCTAATTCGATTTCCATTACTTTTGGTGATTTTTCAAAGTTACACAATTGCTGCTGTACAAAATTATTTTATTACAAATTTCACTCTTACATAATTTCACCTACTCCATTCCATCTTACTGAAAGTTCGCTCAACTATCGAGCACATTGCTCATAAATTTCCACAAACATATACCTGCACTTATTCATCACATGGTCATGTTTACATGTATTTTCACTTAGTCGATTTCCCGTTAAACTCATCGGAATAATAACAGGTACACGGTTGCCTGCACATATTACCACCCTTGTAACCGAAGCTATCTGGTACGCGTAGTAGCCTGCACTTAGTACTAAACATGTGACAAACGATCCAGTACACGTAGTAGCTTGCACTTAGTACTACACACGTGACTTAACCATCTGATACACGTAGTAGCCTGCACTTAGTACTACACACGTGCTTGAAGTTGTCGCGTACGCATAGTAGCCTGCACTTAGTACTACACATGCGACCTAACTATTTGGTACACGTCGTAGCCTGCACTTAGTACTACACACATGACCTAAAACCATTTTAAACACATAGTAGCCTGCACATAGTACTACACATGTGTTCTCACAATGGATCATTCGCATCATTTCTATTTTGAAGGTTCAACAGGGAAATTCCTCACTTTTCAACATTTAATAAACTTATTCATAGTCTATTTTGGTTCGTAATTTACATCAAATGATCATTATATAGGCTGCCACATCTCATATAATAATGAAATATAATAACATAAAAAAATTGATATATTATTTACATACAAACTTACCTCGGTGCAAAATATAGTAATTTTGCAATTTAGTTCGATATCTTTTCCTTTCCCCGATCAAGGTCAATTCCACGTCTTTCTTGATCTATAATCACACATTTGACTTATTTATGGCTCACATTATTCAAATTATCCCAAAAACATCCTATGGAAAAATTTACGATTTTACCCCTAAAGTTTCACAAAATTACGATTTTGCCCCTAGGCTCGAAAAATAAATTTTTATTCAATTTTCTTGTATTTTAGGCCTAGACAAACCATTTTCATAACTATTACAGTCTCCAATTTGCACTAAATCACACACTTATACATATTTTACTAACTAGTCCTTTATGCAATTTCATCAAAAATCAGTTAGTAAAAGTTGTTAATCATACTCCAAACATTCATATTCATCCATAAAACATCAAAAGATGCATGTAATCCATGGGTAAATTTTTAAATATAAACCCTAGCTCAAAATATTAGTATAAATAGGTAAACCAAGCTACGAGGATCTCAAAAATGTAAAGAACATTAAAAACGGGACTAGGATGCACTTACTATTGAGCTTGGGAGTTGGAAAAACCCTAGATGTGGTGTTTATGGGAGTTTCAGCCAAGCTTGGAGAAGATGATACCAATTTTGGCTTCGTTTTCCCATTTTATTATTTTATTTACCAAATGGCTAAATTGTCCTTCATTAAAAACTATGGTGTTTTATCTTCCTTTAGGTATTTTTGTCCAAACTAGTATAATGGTCTAATTACTATCCAAGGACCTCCACTTTAAAAACCAATTACTCACAAGTACTTAGTACCTTTTTGAACTAGAACACACATTTTACAACTTTTACAATTTAGTCCTAAATGTCAAATTGAACCCTCTATCAATAAAATTTCTAAATGAAATTTTCACACAATCATGTAATCATGCCATAGACCTTAAAATGATAATAAAAATAATTTTTATACTTCAAATTTATGGTTTGGAAACCACTATTCCGTTTAGGCCCCAAATCGGGCTGTTACAAGTAGGCAACGAACCTTATTCCCAAGTGTATGGATTGTGTAAAAGTAAACTCGCCAGAGTAAAGGAATCTAAAATGAGGAAGAATCAGGCCAGAACCATAGTTGACCATTTTCGTAAAGTCACATTCATGTCCAAGATAGATATTAAGTCCACCAATGATGAACCACGGAAAAAGGGCAAGGTATCGACTATGCCGGTGAAATCCACGAAAGGCCAAGGATAATCAGGTAGTTGAAATCTCTGCTTTAAAATTTTATTTCTTGAAGACTTCAAACTATTTCTGTTACATTGGTTTCACAGAATCTCACTAAGTTCATTTGAACTTATAAATTTACTACTTATTTGTATGATTTAGGTTTGACTCGAGAATTTAGTGGAGGGATTATAACACCCTATACCTGGTCTTGTTACCCGGTCCGAGCTATAAGATATTACAACTATTAAACTTTAACACCATTCAAAATTTTAGTAAAAAATAACTAAATAATTCATTTATAATCATTTCCATTCTATTCAATCAAAACAATACCTAATTCGAGCTTATGGAACATTTAAAACAAATCGGAAATAATTCTGTATTAAAATGAAACTTTTAGAAAATTCTGAATAGAAAGTGAAAACAGGAGTCACACAGACATGTGGCCAGGCCATGTGACAGAGATCAGCCCGTGTGGCTTAAGAACATGGCCATGTGTCCAAACTGTGTAACTCACTATTCTTGTGTAACTCAGGATCACATGGTTGTGTCGTAAGGCAGTGTAACTCGCTGAGGCCATGTAGACGAACTTGCACCAAAAATCAAAGAGGTCACCTGGTCGTGTCATGCAACCATGTGGGACACACCACCGTATGGCAAACCATGCCACAGATCGTGTGTGCCTAAATTACCTTCTAACACAAGCCAATTCATTTACAATTTTTTAGACACCAAGCCATCCATTTTCCACGACATTAACTTATTCAAAAATGTACTAAAGCATACCAAAATATACTAAATCACATTCAACCTATGTGTCTAACCAATATGCTCTCATTGGCACCACATTTCAATATAAACAATAACCAACAAATTAACCTTATTTAATCATCAAATAGATTCCATACAACATATGCCATAATCAATCATTTATACCTGATGGTCGTGTAACTAACTAAAAATTCGAATTAAGGCAAGTACACCTATCAAACAGTAGTATAGTTATGGTAAGACCGGAAATATCATATCCACGAGGACTAAAAATACTAGTAATTACTATCTTTTTATTATCTAGCCTAAGAATTAAAGTGTGTTTTTAAACTAAACTAATTTTCTAAGATTATGACAGAGGTGAAAGTTGGAAAATACTTTAGAAAAAACCAATGGAGAAAAAAATACCCAAGAAAGAATCCAACTAGACTTCACTTATTACCTTTGAATTAGACGATTTATTCACTTGAATTATTCTATAGAAATCCCTGATTTATGTTATTATCCCTTTCGATACTAAAAACAACTGACTCTAAGTTGATTAATTAAAATCTCTTTCTAATTAAAACCCCTATTGTCGCATTAACTCGATTTATGGATTCCCTTATTAGATTTGACTCTAATCTGACAAATTTATGTCATCCTATCTCTATGAGTGCATTCAACTCTGCTTAATTATGGATGATCTACTTTTAAATAGGGACTTTTGCTCCTATAACATCCCGAAATAGGGCCTAGTTAGAATAGTGGTTTTGGGACCCCAAATCCGACATCAAAATATTTATTTCATGATTATTATGAGGCCTAGAATATGAGTATATGCATGTGTTAAAGTTTCATGAAGAAATTCTTTGAGTAGGGTGTTCAATTGGAAATTAGGGACTAAATTGAATAAATTGCAAAACTTGATTCTAGAAGCAATTTGCATGAAATTGCTTTACATTATTAAATAGAAGGTCTTGGGGAGCAAAATGCCCAATTTCTAAATTTTTGGACAAAAATGGGCTTGCGTGGATGAAATTTCAAAGAAAGGGCTTAACAGCATTTTGGTCATTTGGCATTTAGGTGAAATAAAATGGGAAAAATGAACCAAAAATCAGCCATTATTCTTCTCCATGCTGCCAAAATTTCTAGGGTTTCCATAGCTAGGGTTTTCAAGCTTTCCAAGCTCAATAGTAAGTGCTCCCAAGCCCCGTTTTTCATTTTCTTTATATTTATGAAATCCCGGTAGCTTGCTCTCTCCATTTCTACCCATATTTCATGCTAGGGTTCATGTTTAAAAATTTACCCATGTACGAGTTGCTTGCATTTTGATGGATTATGGAGGAATATGAAAGATGAATGTGTATTAAACATCTTTTCCTAGTTAATTTTCATGAAAAACCCTTATAGGGACTATTTTGCAAAAGATGTAAATGTGTGGTAGAAAAGAGAAAATAATGGAAAATGTGGACTACCATAAGAAGGAAAAGTGTCCGGCTAGGCTTGGGTAAGATAGAAAGTGTATGTGTTTCATTATACGAGCCTAGGACTAAATCATAAAAGTGTAAAAGTTTAGGGGCAAAACGGTCATTTAGACCGAGGGGTAGATATGTATAATGTAGTGTATTAATGAGTTAATTTTGTTGTTATAGACCCCGAGGAACAAATTTCGAAGGTCGATCGAGGTAAACGCAAGGTTTTGAAATAACCAAAACACAACTCTGAAAAGAATACTGGGTAGGTTTGGATAACTTAAAGTAAACCCCTAATATGCATAATTGAATTATTTATGAATGCATGATGATTGCATTTATTATTGGCATGAAATATCATAGAAATGCATATTTGATGGTAACATGTGAAAAATGTCTCGGATGAGGTTGACAAAAGGAATTCGATGGATAAACCCTCATTGATATGTGTACAGAGATCCTGCATGTGTTGCAGTAAGGATTTAGCCCGGACAGGTAATTCGTGATCTTAAGCATGAAAAAGGATTTAGCTCGGACGGGTGTTCCTTGAATGATCAAGCCTTCTGAACAATATATGTGCATTATGGATTTAGCTTGGACGGGTAATCCGATTAGGGTCTGAATTTAGCCTGGACTGGTAATTCAGATCGAGCTTATTAAGGGTGTTTGTCATTATAAGGGATTTAGCCTGGACTGGTAATCCTGCCATGAGATGTAAGGTTCGCGAGAGTGCATATATGTGAAATGATCATTCGTATGAATTAAAGGATAATGGGTATTCCATCGAGATTTTCTAGAAACTCAACGGGATTAATATGATGTATGTCAAAAGGATGATGAATGATGAGCTCATCTACATAAATTACATGATGCTTTGTTATGTAACTAACTCATTGATTGAGTGAATGTGATAGGGAACCGTTTCATAATTGATGATTTCATGATTTATATATGGATGTATGCTAATTACTCGGTAAGTTTACTTTTCGATTATTCGAGCTTACTAAGCATGTAAATGCTTACCCCTCCTCTTTTTCCCTGTCTCTCAGAGCTCGAGGACTCGAAAGGATTAGAAGACGATTGGAGAGTCAACACACTATCAACTAGACAAGCTTTGGTATAAAGATTTTGTTTGTTTTGTTCAATGGCATGTGTAGTATTTTTGAGTATTTTGTTATATGTGTCATTTGATTTTCCAAATTATGGCATGTAAGAATATGTTTATCTCTTTGTATTTGGCCACGAAAATTGGCTTAATTGAAGTAGGTTATGACCTACGAATTTATGCATGGTTTTATTTACAAGTGATGGGTCGTTATCAATTGGCAATGAGTCACATGAACGAGCCAATTTCGGATGAGTTAAAGTGACATAGGAACCCATAACACTAAATGGGAAATAACCTATCATGTGTGAAACCAATGATATGAGGTTTTCATACATCTAGTTTAATCAAGATTATTTTCAAGTGTATAATTGTGTTTTACTTTGAATTTGGTAACCACTAAGCACAAGTAGTAGAAAGGGGTGACTAAAGGATTGGAAAATAGCCTATTAGAGTCCACATGGTTAGACACATGGGCGTGTGTCTAGGCCATGTGTGACACACGGTTCCCTCCCATGGGCGTGTGCTATGGCCTTGTGTCCCCTACACTTAAAATTTTAGCTCAAAGTTGTACACGTGTAGGCCATACGGGCGTGCACCATGGCCGTGTTAAAAAGACAGCTTCGTCCACGGGCAGGCAGTACGGGTGTGTGCCATGGTCGTGTTGATAAGTCAGTGTTGCCCACGGCTGAAGGGTATGGGCGTGCCCCAAGTCACACAGGCGTGTGAGTCCACACGGCCCACGTACATGGGTGTGTAACATTTTATGAGAAGGAAAAAAATTTCCTAAGGAGCGCAAGGCTTATTGAACGTACCCGAATTTGTTCCGCACTACCTCTAGGATTGTTATAGGCCTTAAAGGCCTATATAAGGGATGGGTTGTTCATGGATGAAAAACTTAAAAATTTGAGTAAAACTTGGTGACCCAATTTGGTACGTTTCAAAATGTAAAGTCCTGGTAATGCCTCGAACCCTATCCCGACGTCGGGTACGGGTGAGGGGTGTTACATTTATTAGTATCAGAGCTACAGTTTAGTCAATTCTAGGACTACCGTTGAGGATGTTAAAGTTCGTTATACATGCCATTATTCGAATGTTGACAGTGTGACGTCTCCTAATTGTTTAAACTATTTTGAATATAGTTAATGTCTTCCAATCAAGCACAAGATGAGTCCGAAGGAGTCGAGAGCCATGCTCCGACTTAAAATGCGATGAATTTGTATCTAGTAGTAGTAGAAGGTGATGTCAGAAGGTCGAGAAGAGGCCTGAGCTACCTTCTTTGATATGATGAATGAATGGTTTGGGGATTATCTGAGAAATCACCCCAATATTCCAAGACCTCCCTCGCCCCTAACCAACTTTGATGAGGATGTGCCACGGTATAGCACCGGTGAGAGTCGATAAAGCCCACGTAGATAAGCTTAGAAAGTATGAAATGAGGAATTGAGCTAAAGTTGATGATGATGCTAAAAGAGCGAGTTACGGCTCGAAAATACTACAGGTGCTAGATGATTTGTCATGCACACTTGAGGAATGTTTGAAGTGTGCTGTGTCCCTTTTGAAGGAAACTGCATACAATTGGTGGAAGACCGTATCCTTGGTAGTGCCGAAAGAAAATATTACTTGGGATTTTTTCCGAGCAGAGTTTAGGAAGAAATACCTTAGCCAACAGTTTTTGGACTCGAAGCGAAAGGAGTTCTTGGAACTCAAACAAGGGAACAAGACTGAGTGGAATACGAGAGAGAGTTCATACGACTAAGTTAGTACGCAACTGAATGGGTCCAAACTGAATTGGAAATGTGTAAACGCTTCGAGGAAGGTCTGAATGAGGATATCAAGTTGTTGATTGGGATCTTAGAAATACGGGAGTTTGCCGCATTGGCTGATCGAGCCAAGAAGGCTGAGGAACTTAATAACAAAAGAAAACAAGCTAAGAGAGAGGCTCGAGTTGCGAGCAAGAGATCTAGCGGTAAAACACTCTCGTTCTCCATGAAGAAAGCCAAGAGCCTGCATGAATGCTCCACTTCGTCAGTGGGATATTTGGGTAGGCCGAGAAGCTCTAAATGACGAAGTCAAAAGTCTTCCTCCCCAATGGTGACTAGTGTGGGAAGTGTAGATGATCAAAAACTGAAGTGTAAGAGATGTAACAAATTTCACTTCGGAAAGTACCAAATGAAGAGCAGCACATGTTTTAGGTGTGGTTCTTTTGATCACTTTCTCAGAGACTGCTCGAAATGAGCTGAAAAAGAAGTGGAAATACCTCCAAAGTCGAGTGCTCCCATTCTACGAGGTAGACCCCCAAGATACCCTAGGAGTGCTAGTGGCAGCTGAGTCATGACTAAAGACATTCCAAAATTAGATGTTCGAGTCCCGACAAGAATGTAAGCGTTGCATGCTCAAGAGGAAGCCACTACTCCTGATGTTATTAAGGCTACTTTCTCTCTTTTTAATATAAGTGTTGTTGCTTTAATTGACCCAAGGTCGACGCATTCATATATCTGCATGAGATTGGCGTCTAGTATGAACATAGTTGTTGAACATACGGAAGATGTCATTAGAGTGTCGAACCCACTAGGCAGATCAGTTCTAGTTGATAAAGTCTGTAAGAATTGTCCTTTGACGATTCAAGGTTGTTGTTTCCTGGCTAACCTTATGTTGTTACCATTTGATGAATTTGATGTAATACTTGGTATGGATTGGTTAGCCCTTCATGATGTAACAGTGAATTGTGGTAGTAAGTATATTAAGTTAAAATGCCTGGATGGTAAGATTCTACGGGTCGAATCAAGAGAATTGGGTTCGTCGCCGGTTGTAATCACGGTAATGATTGCCCGGAGATATATGAGGAAAGGATATGAAGCCTACATTGCATTTGTATTGAACATAAAGGAAACAAAGCTGAAAATCGAGTCCATGCTGATAGTATGTGAGTACCCAGATGTGTTTCCGGAGAATTACCTGGATTACCTCCTAAAAGGGAGATAGAGTTTGGTATTGAATTGGTGCCAGGGACGACTCCCATTTCTATTTCTCTATACAGAATGGCATCTACCGAGCTGAATGAGTTAAAAGAACAGTTGCAAGAGCTGACAGATAAAGGATTCGCTAGCTAAGTTTTTCACCTTGGGGTGCCCCTGTGTTATTCATAAAGAAGAAAGATGGTTCGATGAGATTATGTATCGATTATTGGTAACTGAATAAGGTGACTATCAAGAATAAGTATCCTTTGCCAAGGATCGATAATTTGTTTGACTAGTTGAGAGGAGCCACCGTATTCTCCAAGATAGACTTGAGGTCTGGCTATTATCAGTTGCAGTTTAAAGACTCGGATGTACCCAAGATAGCTTTCAGAATGAGGTATGACCATTATGAATTTCTTGTCATGCCGTTTGGGCTGACGAATGCATCGGCTGTGTTTATGGATCTAATGAATAGGATCTTTCGACCATATTTGGATAAGTGTGTCATTGTGTTTATTGACGACATTTTGATCTACTCTAAAAATGAGACAGAGCATGCGAAGCACCTGAGAATTGTGTTGCAGACCTTGCGAGAAAAGCAACTGTATGCTAAGTTTATCAAGAGTGAGTTTTGGTCCAGGAAGTTGGATTTTTGGGTCATATTGTTTCGAGTGAAGGCATCCGAGTTGATCTAAGTAAGATTTCTGTAATTGTTGAATGGAAATCGCCTAAGAATGTAATCGAGGTTAGAAGCTTTTTAGGCTTAGCCGGTTACTACAGAAAGACATTAAGTTTGAATGGACAGAGAAGTGTCAGCAAAGTTTTGAGAAGTTAAAGACATTGCTGACCGAAGCTCCTGTTTTAGTGCAACCTGAACCGGGGAAAGAGTTTGTGGTCTATAGGGATGCATCCTTAAATGGATTAGGTTGTGTACTTATGCAAGATGGGAAGGTGATAGCCTATGCTTCACGGCAATTGAAGCTTCACGAGAAGAATTATCCAACCCCCGACCTAGAGCTTGCCGCTATTGTTTTTGCCTTGAAAATTTGGAGGCATTATTTGTATGGCGAGACTTGCCATATGTTCATAAATCACAAGAGTTTGAAATACTTGATGACTCAGAAAGAATTAAATTTGAGACAGTGGAGATGTTTAGAATTAATTAAGGATTATGAACTAATTATCGACTATCACCCGAGAAAGGCAAATGTGGTCGCCGATAGATTGAGTAGAAAATCCCTATATGCTTTGAGAGCCATGGATACTCATTTGACATTGCTTTATGATGATTCAGTTTTGGCCGAGCTGGAGGCTAGGCCAACATTTCTGTAGTAAAATTATGATGCTCAGCTTAATGATGATGACTTGCAAGCAAAAAGAGCTCAATGTGAGTCTGGTGTTGAGTCAGATTTCTGAATTAGTTCTGATGTATGTTTAATGTTTAGAGAAAGGGTTTGTGTTGTAATGCCCCCACGCCCGAAACCGTCGCCGGAGTCGAGCTTGAGGGGTTACTGAACATAATTTATCAAATTAAGAACTTCAAATAATTTGTTTCTACATTCACAGCTTTCTAGCTACCCGCATCACAGTTACAAGAAAAATCATATCTCGAGTTATGAAACTTGAAATCAAGATCTGTAAATTTTACCTAAATCTAGACTCATATATCTATTTACTAATTTTTTTCTAGAATTTTTGGTTGGGCCAATTAGTACAGTTTATTAGTTAAAGTCTCCCCTGTTTTAGGGTTCTACTGCTCTGACATCTGTGTATTACGAATCAGATCTCTCTCTATACAGAATTTCAATGACTACGAGGTTTGCTTCTCTTAAAACTAGACTCAATAAAGAATCTGTACATATAAATAATGACTTCTAATTATTTTGTACAATTTATTATGAATTTTTAAAGTCAGAATAGAGGATCCAAAAATCACTCTGGCTCTATTTCACAAGGTTTCAAATATCTCATAAAGTATAATTTATATGCCTATTTTTTTTATCCATATGAAAATAGGCTCATTAAGCTTCAATTTCATAACTTACTCATCATTTAGTTCCATTTATACTAGTTTTAGTGATTTTTCAAATTCATGTCATTCTTTGCTGACAATATTACATTTTAAGACAAATTTCATCTTTTCATGAGTTGTTATGAACTAGGTAACCTATTAAACTTCCATGATATCAAACATGATCTAAATTTAACCATCACCATGATTTATCAATATCAAACATTTTCTCAACCAATCATGGCCATATCATAAAATTATTTACACAAAATAAGTATATTGCTATACATGCCATACTTAAGTTTTACAAGCCATTTACCCGGATGAAAGTCCTTTAGATAGTGTGATCGAACCTTGACCCGTCCCGATTCGAGCTGGCTTGTTCAAAACTACAGTAAATAAAGAGGAGGAGTAAGCATAAATGCTTAGTAAGTTCATATGTAAATAACAAGTAACATAACAATACAAATAGACCAAACAACTTTAGCATGGTATCACCAAAACATATATCACATTTCTAAACATCATTCATCATCTTACCACCTTATCGTTGTTGTATCTATTTTCAACCTGAGGGTTAAGAACATACCTGTCCAAAGTGTCCATTTCACAACACTTACCAAAACGTCGCTTGCATTTAAGTGTTCTTCCATTTCACTATAAATTTCACCCGTTGAACACATCGGAATACAACTCGGATACACGGATAATTTGCACATAAGTGCCTCATATGTAATCAAGAAATCATGTAACCTGCCCCTAAGTGAACTCAGACTCAACTCAACGAGCTCAGGCGTTCGTATCCATAAGTGAACTCGGACTCAACTCAACGAGTTCGGATGCCTAGTTACATTTCACGAACTCGGACTCAACTCAACGAGTTCGGACATTCGCATCCATAAGTGAACTCGGACTCAACTCAACGAGTTCGGATGCTCAACCATCCTAGTGACATGTCACTTGTATCCTAATCTATTCCTAAGGTTCAAACGGGATTTTCCTCGAAGACATATCCTTGCCATCTTCCGTAAAATACCAAAACCAATACTCAGTAGTACTTTATATTTAACAATTAATACACATAATTTGCATTTTATTCAAAAATAACCACAAAGCATATATTTCATAATAAAAATCAGCATATCATATAACTAACAGCAATAACTTAAAAATAACAATTATGCTACATTATTTACACATGAACTTACCTTGGTACCAAAATATAAAGATTTTGCAATTTAGTCCACAATCTTTTCTTTTCCTCGATCGCGACTTGAATCTCGTTTCTCTTGATCTATAATGCCAAATTAATCTTATTTAATACATACATTCATCAAAACAACATTTAATACGAACTTTGGAAAAATTACGGTTTGCCCTAAACTTTTGCATAATTACACTTTTGCCCTAGGCTCGGAATTAAACTTTATTCCTTATTCTTATGTTTTATAACATGCTGATCATTTTTCCCTTCTATGGCAACATCAAATTCTTACTCTAACATATACTTGTGACTATTAGGTATTTTTACCGATTAAGCCCTTTTACTCGTTTTCACTCAAAACCGAGTAGCACAAGTTGTCTAACATAATTTAAAACCTCATATTCTATCACAAAACATCAAAATACACAAATTTCACCTATGGGTATTTTTCCAAATATAAACCCTAGGTTGAATTATTGCTAACATAAGCTTAATCGAGCTAATGGGATTCCAAAAACGTAAAGAACATTAAAAATGGGGTTTGGAATCACTTACTATGGAGCTTGGAAGCTTGAAACAAACCCTAACTATGGAGAACCCTTGAAATTTCGGCCTAATGAAGAAGATGGACAAAAATTGGCTTTTAATTTTGTTTTTAATTCATTTTAATAACTAAATGACCAAAATGCCCTTACTACTAAACTTTCCTTCCATGTCCTAATTTTGTCCATGAACTTAAAATTGGTCAAATTGATATTTAAGATCTCCTAATTAATATTTCAATGCAATTTCATACTAAAAACTTCTAGAATGCAAATTTTGCAACTGATTCGATTTAGTCCCTACTTTCAATTTAAGCACTTGAGGCATAGAATTTCATCACGAAAGTTTCACACAATCATGCAATCATATCATATTCATCAAAATAATTATAAAATAATTATTTCTATCTCGGATTTGTGGTCATAAAACCACTATTCCGATTAAGCCTTAATTCAGGATATTACAACTCTCCCCCCCTTTTAAGGATTTTCGTCCTCGAAAATCTTACCAATAAACAGGTGTGGGTATTGGTTTTTCATAGTTTCTTCAGGTTCCCATGTAGTCTCTTCTACCCCATGCTTTTGCCACAACACTTTCACAAGTGCAACACTTTTATTTCTTAGTTGTTTGACTTCTCGAGCTAAAATCTTAATCGGTTCTTCTTCATAAGTCATATCTAGTCGTAGTTCAACTTCTGTCGGTGAAATTATATATGAAGGATCCGAACGATACCGACGTAACATAGATACGTGAAACACATCATGAATCTTCTCTAATTCAGGTGGTAGCGCTAGCCGATATGCTACCGGTCTAACTTTTTCAATTATTTCATACGGTCCAATAAAACGTGGACTTAACTTGCCCTTTCGTCCAAATCTAAGGACTTTCTTCCATGGAGACACTTTCAAAAATACCTTATCACCAACTTGAAACTCCATTTCTTTTTGTTTCAAATCCGCATAAGATTTCATCTATCAAGCGACTTTCAAACAATCTCGAATCACTTTCACCTTTTCTTCGGTTTCTTTTATTAAATCAACTCCATAAATCTGATTTTCCTTGAGTTCAGTCCAATACAATGGTGTCCGACATTTACGACCATATAATGCTTCATAAGGTGCCATCTTCAAACTCGTCTGATAACTATTATTATAAGCAAATTCTACCAATGGTAAGTACCTTTCCCAACTATCTTGAAATTCCAATACGCAACATCTGAGCATGTCTTCAAGAATTTGAATTACTCTCTCTGATTGTCCATCAGTTTGTGGATGAAAGGCAGTGCTGAAATTTAACTTTGTACCTAATGTCTCTTGCAACTTTTGCCAAAACCGTGAGGTAAACCTCGGATCTCTATCCGAAATGATTGACAAAGGTATCCCATGAAGTCTAACAATCTCTCGGATATACAATTCAGCCAACTTATTAAGAGAATAATCTGTACGTACCGGAATAAAATGAGCCGATTTAGTCAGTCTGTCAACTATTGCCCAGATGGCATTTTTCTTCCCTGGAGTTAACGGCAACCCTGATATAAAATCCATAGTAATCCGATCCCATTTCCATTCAGGAACCATAATAGGCTGAAGTAATCCCGAAGGTACTTGGTGTTCAGCTTTCACTTGTTGACAAACTAAGCACTTTGATACAAACTCGGAAATATCTCTTTTCATTCCACTCCACCAGTACATTTTCTTTAAGTCATTATACATCTTTGTACTGCTCGGATAAACCGCCAAACAACCATTATGTGCTTCATGCCAAATCTTTTGAATCAACTCATCATTTTTCGGTACACAAATCCGATTTTTAAACATCAAACAACCATCAGAACCGATTCGAAATCGATCCGTATCGACTTCACATTGTTTTCTCTTGGCTAGCAAATCTTGATCATTTTTCTGAGCTTCAAAAATCTCTTGTAAAAACATCGGTCTTGCTCTTTACTCTGCTAGAATCGAACCGTCATCGACATTTTCAACGAGTGTTCATAACTCTCAAAGCAAACAACAACTTTCGCTTAAAGCATCGGCAACCACATTCGCTTTTCCGGATGATAATCAATAACAAGCTCGTAATCTTTCAATAACTCTAACCATCTTCGCTGTCTCAAATTCAAGTCTTTTTGTGACATCAAGTATTTAAGACTTTTGTGATCGGTATATACTCGGCACTTTTCACAATACAAATAATGTCGCCAAATCTTCAAAACAAACACCACTGCAGCCAATTCCAAATCGTGAGTAGGATAATTCCTGTAACACCCCATCCCCGATACCGTCGCCGGAGTCGGACACGAGGGGTTCTAGGACCAACTCTCATGTGTCACGCAGACTATTTTTCACATTTCCAGCCTAGCTGGCAAACTGCGTCCCTGTCACCTTAAAAATCACATCTCGAGTTCCAGAACTCGAAAACCAGTTCCGTAAATTTTACTTGAAACTAGACTCATAATTCCATCTACACATTTTTTTCTAGAATTTTTGGTCAAGCCAATTAGTACAGTTTATTAGTTAAAGTCACCCATGTTACAGGGGTCGATTACTTTGACCTTCGCGCATTACGACCTGGATATCTTCTCGTACAGAGCTTCAATGCTCATGTCGTTTGTTTCTAATGAAACTAGACTCAAAAGGGAATCTGCACATATAAGGCACGACTTCTAATTCCTTTTGGATAATTTATGGTAAATTTTCAAAGTCGAGACAGGGGATCCAGAAACCATTCTGGCCCTGTCTCACGAGAACTTTAATATCTCTCAGTATACTGCTCATATGGTCGTTTCGTTTTGTCCATATGAAAATAGATTCATCAAGGTTCAATTTCATAGTTTATTCACTATTTAATTCTACTTCTACTATTTTTAGTGATTTTTCCATATCACCTCACTGCTGCTGGCAGCATCTGTTACTAAAGCAAACAATGACTATTTCATAATTCTTCCATGGCCAACTATTACATCATACATAATACAAACTATGGCCACCTTATCAAAATTAAGGTTTCTAAGGCTCGTGACTATAGGTTTTAGAATCACACTCAACCGACCACATAGGCCATTTTCGCATGGCTTTAAGTTTACAACCCACAATTCAACAGAACAAAATAGCCTATACATGCCAAACGTTCTCCTAGTTCAACTACAGCGACAATACCAAAGATTTCCAGCCGGTGTGATGACTTCAACGACGGTTCGAAACGCATAAGCGATCGAGTCCAAGAGACCTAAAATGGGTGACAAGAAAACACCGAGTGAGTTTATAACTCAGTAAGTCATAAGCATTCGACAACCACCCATTAATAAAGTTATCACAACATGAAACGATGAAGCTAGGTACTCCATCCATATCGAAACTATACCATAATTCCTCGAACCTTTCGGTTCAATCTCATACCAAGTCATACATCCACATTTCAAATTCTATACAATAAGATATTTGAGGCATTTTCACACACCAACTCATTTTCACCACAATCATACAATTGCAATCATCACATAGATTTAAAGCTTACCAAGCTCAACCCGAGCATGAACATATTGCCTATTCATCATGAGCTCAAGGTACTTACCCGATCCGCTGTCCGGGATTAACTCGATAATGTCGCACACTCAATGCCAATTGTAATGCAAGAGCATATAGTGAATCCGCACACTTAGTGCTGTATACATTCAGCTCGCACACTTAGTGCTATATAATCAAACTCGCACTTAGTAGTCTGTACAATTTAAACCCGCACACTTAGTGCCAATTTTGTCACCGTGTCCATTTATACCCGCACACTTAGTCTTTGAGACCAATACCTTATGCATTTTGCTGCCTTTATACATTCAACAATGGCATCATTCCATACACATACATTTCCATTTACACATCAACTCATTTAAACACATTTGCATATATATTATGATCATTTAAATCAACACCAAATATATGCTTAATGACTTACCTTGTGTTGGGTAAAATAAATTCCAAGTCGGCTACTCGATGACCTTCGTTTTCCCCTTGTTGGACGCCTCTCCTTTAGGATCTTGAGCTTAAACAATTAAATTAACCCATTCAACCATTTTGTAAAATATTTGTATTAAACATTAAAATTTCATTTCATAGGATACACATGACAAATTCTTATCCTTCTACCCCATGCTTTTGAACTATTCGGTTCACAACCTTAGGCTATCACCCTATTGCCAACTATCCTAATCAAGGATAGTATCACAAGTGTGTACACCCATATGGCCGAATGTGCAAGATCAAATTCAACACCACCTATGTGTTTAATTAGGTGGCTGAATATACACATAAGCACATTTAGCATTTGATAGATTCGGCCTTAGCATAGATTTCATTAAAAGTCCCTATTAGCCACTTCACCATCAATTATCTCATCTACTTAATATTTCATACTCATCATGCTAGCCGAATATTACTTATTTAAGTTCAACACCCTTATATACCACACTATCATCAAATATGATATCTAATTCTTCTCTTTCTCTTTTCATCAAGACAACCTATATGAACATTTAACTAATTCAAACTTCACCATCTTAATGCCCATTATGGCGAATGTACCAAGCATTTATCATTTTGCATCATGAATTCTATAGCATGGCGAATACTCATGCACATACACACCCAACAACAAGAACTCAATGACCTAAAATCTCCAAAACACAAACCATACCTATCATATTTACTTATATGGCCGAATATACATACCCCATATAATACCATTTTCATTTCATTTACCACTTAATTTCTACCACATAAACACTTGGCGAATAATCCTAACTAGCAAAACTTCACATTTGTTCATAGCATCTTTTAGATTAGCATATAGGTTACAATAGTAGCTTGACTACTAGCTAGATTCTCATAAAAATCAATAGAAATAACATGAACTCCTACCTTATTTAACCTCCAAGATAGCAGAATGCCTTAGACAAGTTCCTTCCTCTTTCCTCTTGTTTCGGCTGTGCAAGAAAGTAAGGGAGATGAACACACTCTTACCTTTCTTTCCTTAAAGGTGATCAAAAATGCCTTAATCTTCAATTTCCTCTCCTTTTCTTTTCTTTTGAGTGCGGCAAAGGGGGAAGAAGAAGGATGAATATCTTTTTTTTTTTTTCTAACACTCTTCCATTCCTTTTAATTATCTTTTCTTCCATACCATAAGGCCATTAACTATTATCATGCTAACATAAAATGTATATAATATCTATCCACCATCTTGATGGCCTACCACTAAGTTAAAAGTGGTCCATTTGACATGCAAGTCCCTCATGTCACTAACTCATGCATTATTTGGCCATTTAAATTTCACCTATCACATTTTCAAGTCCTATCACATGGGTCCTTTCTTATAAATTAGCACCTAATTAATAAAAATCAAGGCACGAAATATTCACACATACAAATTCCACATACAATAAGCACAGAATATAACACCTAATTATTTTTGTGACTCGGTTTTGTGGTCCCGAAACCACTCTCCGACTAGGGTCACATTAGGGGTGTCACAATTCCTCTCATGAGGTTTTAACTGCCTCGAAGCATAAGCCACCACTTTTCCTTCTTGCATAAGTACACACCCGAAACCCTTTAGAGAAGCATCACTATACACCATAAATTCTTTACCTGATTCGGGTTGTATCAACACTGGTGCTTCAGTTAATAACTTTTTCAATTCTTCGAAACTCTGTTGACATTCTTCCGTCCATTCAAATTTAACATCCTTTCGGAGTAGTCTAGTCATAGGAGCCGCAATTATCGAAAATCCATTTACAAACCGCCGATAATACCCAGCTAGCCCCAAGAAACTCCTAACTTCAGTTACATTTTTCGGTGGTTTCCAGTCAACAATGGATGAAATTTTACTAGGATCAACCCATATACCATCACCTGAAATAATATGACCCAAAAATCCAACTTCCCGGAGCCAAAATTCACTTTTACTAAACTTAGCATACAGCTGCTTATCTCTCAAAGTTTGCAAAACTATCCTCAAATGCTCAGCATGCTCTGTCTCATCCTTTGAATAAATTAAAATATCATCTATAAACACCACAACAAATCTGTCCAGGTATGGCCGAAATATGCGATTCATTAAGTCCATAAACACAGCAGGAGCATTTGTCAACCCGAATGGCATAACTAAAAATTCATAATGATCGTACCTTGTTCTAAAAGCAGTTTTAGGCATATCTGACTCTTTCACTCGCAGCTGATAATACCCAGATCTCAAGTCAATCTTTGAAACCCATGTCGCTCCTTTTAACTGATCAAACAAATCATCAATTCTTGGCAATGGATACTTGTTTTTGATTGTCACCTTGTTTAACTGCCGATAATCAACACATAATCTCATAGAACCATCCTTCTTTTTCACAAATAACACGGGAGCACCCCAAGGTGAAAAACTTGGTCTCACAAAGCCTTTATCAGTCAACTCTTGCAACTGTGACTTTAATTCTTTCAACTCTGTTGGTGCCATTCTATATGGAGCAATCGAGATCGGAGCTGTTCTCGGTATCAAATCTATAACAAATTCTACTTCCCTGACTGGAGGCAAACCCAGTAATTCTTCTGGAAATACATCCGCAAATTCACACACAACCGGCACTGATTCAACTTTCTTTTCAACTTCTTTTGTATTAATTACATACGCCAAATAAGCTTCATAACCTTTTCTCAAATATCTCTGAGCCGACATCGAAGAAATCATACTAAATATTGCCTCTGATTTGTCTGGTTCAACCCGCAAGATTTCACCACTTTCACATTTTAATTCTATAACCTTTTCTTTGCAATTTACTATAGCATCATGCAATGCCAACCAATCCATACCCAAAATAACATCAAATTCATCAAACGACAACAACATCAAGTCGGCAGGAAAGTAATGACCCCGAATCATTAAAGGGCATTTCTTGCATACTTTATCAACTATCACACATTTGCCTAGTGGATTCGACACTCTAATCATAAATTCTGTGTTCTCAACAGGTATATTCATACTAGACACCAGTTTCATGCATACATATGAATGAGTAGAACCGGGATCAATCAAAGCAATAACATTAGTATCATAAAGAGAAAATGTATCGGTAATCACATCGGGTGAGGAAGCATCTTCACGCGCTTTAATAGCATAAGTTCTAGCCGGAGCTCTTCCTTCAGATCTAACTGCTGCATCTCTGGCTACATTCTTACTGCTTGTTTCACTTCCAGCTTTTCTCGGATACCTTCCCCTCGAGTCTGCACCACTAGCTTTTACATTCTGAAATTTTTCTTTCTCAGCTCTCTCTAGGCAGTCTCTAATAAAATGATCCGGAGAACCACATCGAAAACATTCATTTGCTCTGCATGGACCAAAATGATTTCTACCACACCACTGGCACTTGGGTTTAACAAATCTCGTATTTCCCACACTAGCTGCAGAAGTAGTCTGAGATTTAGGACCCACATTTCGCTTCTTAAAATAACCATATGATTGCCCAGCTGAAACTTGGGAACGAGGATTCATATTTCTTGACTTTCCGGTTTGCTGTGAGGGTGCATTACTCATTGGTCTTTTCTTCCAATGTCGTGTTTCAGATTCTACCTTTTTTCTTTTCCTTTAGTAATTCTTCAGCCTTGCAAGCTCGATCGACAAGTACCACCATTTCTTTTAGTTCAAGGATCCCAACAAATACCTTAATGTCTTCGTTAAGCCCGTTTTCAAATCGTCGGCACATCTTGGCTTCTGTAGGAACATATTCCCTGGCATACTTACTCAATTGAACAAACTCTTTTTCATATTCTGAGACTGTCATATTACCTTGCTTCAGCTCAAGAAACTTTTTACATTTCTGATCAATAAATCTTTCACTAATATATTTCTTCCGAAACTCTTCTTAAAAAAATTCCCAGGTTACCCTCTCTTTCGGTACCACCAAAATCAAAGTCTTCCACCAATTATAGGCTGAATCTCTCAACAAAGATGTAGCACATTTCAAACATTCTTCAGGTGTACAAGATGATTCATCAAATACCCGGATAGAATTTTCTAGCCAGAACTCTGCTTTCTTTGCATCATCATCAATATTTGCTCTAAATTCTTCAGCCCCTTGTTTACGAATTCTGTCAACGAGGGTTCTATGAAATTTTATCATATCCACTCCCTGAGGCATCGGAGGCATAGGTTGAGGAATTGGGGGAGGTGGGGGAGGTCGTACATTTGGGTTCGTACGAACGAACTCAATGTACCATGCACTCATCATTTGGAGAAAGGCTTCTCGATCCCTTTCTCTTCCTCCCTGACCAACAGTAGGGGGTGGGTTTTCAGTCGGCGCTGCCCCTTCAGCCGGAGCTGACGCATTACTCTCTACTTCATCTTCCATAGCTGGATCGGGATCCATTTACTATATAAAAATCATTTAAAAATGTCAGAAGTCATCACACTATCACAATTCATACATATGGCATGTATAGCAAAATCCGTACATACAACACGTAGTCCGAGAATCGAGTAAACCTACTCTGATACCACCAAATGTAACGCCCCCACGCCCAAAACCATTGCCGGAGTCGAGCTTGAGGGGTTACCGAACATAATTTATCAAATTAAGAACTTCAAATCATTTGTTTCTACATTCAAAGCTTTCTAGCTACCCGCGTCACAGTTCCAAGAAAAATCATATCTCGAGTTATGAAACTCGAAATCAAGATCCATAAATTTTACCTAAATCTAGACTCATATATCTATTTACTAATTTTTTTCTAGAATTTTTTATTGGGCCAATTAGTACAGTTTATTAGTTAAATTCTCCCCTGTTTCAAGGTTCGACTGCTCTGACATCTGTGTATTACGAATCAGATCTCTCTCTATACAGAATTTCAATGACTACGAGGTTTGCTTCTCTTAAAACTAGACTCAATAAGGAATCTGTACATATAAATAATGACTTCTAATTATTTTGTACAATTTATTATGAATTTTTAAAGTCAGAACAGAGGATCCAGAAATCACTCTGGCTCTATTTTACAAGGTTTCAAATATCTCATAAAGTATAATTTATATGCCTGTTTTTTTTATCCATATGAAAATAGGCTCATTAAGCTTCAATTTCATAACTTACTCATCATTTATTTCCATTTATACTAGTTTTAGTGATTTTCAAATTCATGTCATTCTTTGACAATATTACATTTTAAGGCAAATTTCATCTTTTCATGAATTGTTATGAACTAGATAACCTATTAAACTTCCATGATATCAAACATGATCTAAATTTAACCATCACCATGACTTATCAATATCAAACATTTTCTCAACCAATCATGGCCATATCATAAAATTATTTACACAAAATAAGTATATTGCTATACATGCCATACTTAAGTTTTACAAGCCATTTACCCGGATGAAAGTCCTTTAGATAGTGTGATCGAACCTTGACCCGTCCGATTCCCGAAGTGGCTTGTTCAAAACTACATAAATAAAAAGGAGGAGTAAGCATAAATGCTTAGTAAGTTCATATGTAAATAACAAGTAACATAACAATACAAATATGCCAAACAACTTTAGCATGGTATCACCAAAACATATATCACATTTCTAAACATCATTCATCATCTTACCACCTTATCGTTGTTGTATCTATTTTCAACTTTGAGGGTTAAGAACATACCTTTCCAAAGTGTCCATTTCACAACACTTACCAAAAGCGTCGCTTGCATCTTAAGTGTTCTTCCATTTCACTAGAAATTTCACCCGTTGAACACATCGAATACAACTCGGATACGGATAATTTGCACATAAGTGCCTCATATGTAATCAAGAAATCATGTAACCTGCCCCTAAGTGAACTCGGACTCAACTCAACGAGCTCGAGGCGTTCGCATCCATAAGTGAACTCGGACTCAACTCAACGAGTTCGGATGCCTAGTTACATTTCACGAACTCGGACTCAACTCAACGAGTTCGGATGCTCAACCATCCTAGTGACATGTCACTTGTATCCTAATCTATTCCTAAGGTTCAAGCGGATTTTCCTCGAACACATATCCTTGCCATCTTAGTAAAATACCAAAACCAATACTCGGTAGTACTTTATATTTAACAATTAAGACACATAATTTGCATTTTATTCGAAAATAACCACAAAGCATATATTTCATAATCAAAATCGGCATATCATATGATTAACATCAATAACTTAAAAATAACAATTATGCTACATTATTTACACATGAACTTACCTTGGTACCAAAATATAAAGATTTTGCAATTTAGTCCACAATCTTTTCTTTTCCTTGATTACGACTTGAATCTCGTTTCTCTTGATCTATAATGCCAAATTAATCTTATTTAATACATACATTCATCAAAAAAGCATTTAATACGAACTTTGGAAAAATTACAATTTTGCCCCTAAACTTTTGCATAATTACACTTTTGCCCCTAGGCTCGGGAATTAAACTTTATTCCTTATTCTTATGTTTTATAACATGCTGATCATTTTTCCCTTCTATGGCAACATCAAATTCTTACTCTAACATATACTTGTGACTATTAGGTATTTTTACCGATTAAGCCCTTTTACTCGTTTTCACTCAAAACCGAGTAGCACAAGTTGTCTAACATAATTTAAAACCCCATATTCTATCATAAAACATCAAAATACACAAATTTCACCTATGGGTATTTTTCCAAATATAAACCCTAGGTTGAATTATTGCTAACATAAGCTTAATCGAGCTACCGGGATTCCAAAAATGTAAAGAACATTAAAAACGGGGCTTGGAATCACTTACTATGGAGCTTGGAAGCTTGAAACAAACCCTAACTATGGAGAACCCTTGAAATTTCAGCCTAATGAAGAAGATGGACAAAAATTGGCTTTTAATTTTGTTTTTAATTCATTTTAATAACTAAATGACCAAAATGCCCTTACTACTAAACTTTCCAAAAATTCCTTCCATGTCCTAATTTTGTCCATGAACTTAAAATTGGTCAAATTTCTATTTAAGATCTCCTAATTAATATTTCAATGCAATTTCATACTAAAAACTTCTAGAATGCAAATTTTGCAACTTATTCGATTTATTCCCTACTTTCAATTTAAGCACTTTAGGCATAGAATTTCATCACGAAATTCTCACACAATCATGAAATCATATCATATTCATCAAAATAATTATAAAATAATTATTTCTATCTCGGATTTGTGGTCACGAAACCACTATTCTGATTAAGCCCTAATTCTGGATATTATATGTGTACCCAAAGACAATGAACTTATTTGAAATATTTTGCAAGAAGCATATAATAGTCGTTTGTCTGTTCACCCGGGAAGTATCAAGATGTACAACGATTTAAAGAAGATGTACTGGTGGAACAACATAAAAAGAGATGTTTCTGAATTTGTATCGAAATGCTTGGTATGTCAGCAAGTTAAAGTTGAACATCAAGTGCCTTCAGGTTTGATATAGCCTGTAATAGTCCCCGAATGGAAGTGGGACAGAGTTACCATGGACTTCGTGACGGGATTACCTTTAACTCTGAAAAAGAAAGATGCCATATTGGTTATAGTGGACAAATTGACAAAGTCAGCTCATTTCATCCCGTAAGGATGGATTATTCTCTTGATAGATTAGTCGATTTGTACATTTCTGAGATAGTAAGATTGCATAGAATACCACTGTCGATTATTTCGGACAGATACTCGAGGTTCACTTCGAAATTCTAGAAGAAGTTACAAGAAGCCTTGGGTACAAAGTTGAGCTTTAGCACAGCTTTTCATTCTCAGACCGATGGCCAGTCTGAGCGGATGATTCAGATTCTCGAGGACATGTTGCGTTGTTACATCCTCGAATTTCAGGGTAGCTGGGAAAAATACATGCTATTGGTAGAATTTGCTTACAAAAATAGTTTCCAAACAAGTTTGAAGATGGCACCTTATGAGGCATTGTATGGCAGGAAGTGCTGAACTCCATTGTACTGGACAGAACTCAAGGAAAATCAGATTCATGGTCTTGACCTGATTAAAGAAACTGAAGAAAAAGTTAAAGCGATACAGGATTGTTTAGAAGCGGCATCAGATAGACAAAAGTCTTATGCTAGTCTGAAAAGAAAGGAAATTGAGGTTCAGGTTGGAGATAGAGTATTCTTGAAAGTATCTCCATGGAAAAAGGTAATGAGATTTGGTTGGAAAGGTAAATTGAGTCCACGATTTATCGGACTGTACGAGATCACCAAAAGAGTTGGACCGTTAGCCTATCATTTGGCGTTGCCACCCGAACTAGAAAAGATTCATGACGTGTTCCATGTATCCATGTTAAGGAGATACCGATCAAGCCCCTCTCATGTAATTTCACCGATTGAGATTGAAATTCGACCGGACATGACTTATTTGAAGGAACCAGTTAAGATATTGGCTCGTGAAGTTAAACAGTTGAGAAATAAAGATGTGGCTCTAGTAAAAGTTTTATGGCATCAACATGGTGTAGAAGAGGCTACATGGGAGCCGGAAGAAACCATGAGGAGTCAATATCCAAATCTGTTTTCTGGTAAGACTTTCGAGGACGAAAGTCCTTAAAGGGGGGAGAAATGTAACATCCCGAAATAGGGCCTAGTCAGAATAGTGGTTTTGGGACCCCAAATCCGACATCAAAATATTTATTTCATGATTATTATGAGGCCTAGAATATGAGTATATACAAGTGTTAAAGTTTCATGAAGAAATTCTTTGAGTAGGGTATTCAATTGGAAATTAGGGACTAAATTGAATAAATTGCAAAACTTGATTCTAGAAGCAATTTGCATGAAATTGCTTTAGATTATTAAATAGAAGGTCTTGGGGAGCAAATTGCCCAATTTCTAAATTTTTGGACAAAAGTGAGCTTGCATGGATGAAATTTTAAAGAAAGGGCTTAAGGGCATTTTGGTCATTTGGCATTTAGGTGAAATAAAATAGGAAAAATGAACCAAAAATCAGCCATTCTTCTTCTCCATGCTGCCAAAATTTCTAGGGTTTTCAAGCTTTCCAAGCTCAATAGTAAGTGCTCCCCAAGCCCCGTTTTTCATGTTCTTGTATTTTTGAAATCCCGGTAGCTTGCTCTCTCCATTTCTACCCATATCTCATGCTAGGGTTCATGTTTAAAAATTTACCCATGCATGAGTTGCTTGCATTTTGATGGATTATGGAGGAATATGAAAGATGAATGTGTATTAAACATCTTTCCCTAGTTAATTTTCATGAAAAACCCTTATAGGGACTATTTTGCAAAAGATGTAAATGTGTGGTAGAAATGGGAAAATAATGGAAAATGTGGACTACCATAAGAAGGAAAAGTGTCTGGCTAGGCTTGGGTAAGATAGAAAGTGCATGTGTTTCATTATACGAGCCTAGGGACTAAATCATAAAACTGTGAAAGGTTAGCGGCAAAATGGTCATTTAGACCGAGGGGTAGATGTTAAACTTGAAATGTATAATGTAGTGTATTAATGAGTTAATTTTGTTGTTATAGACCTCGAGGAAAAAATTCCAGAGGTCGATCGAGCTAAACGCAAGGTTTTGGAATAACCAACACACAACTCTGAAAAGAATACCGGGTAAGTTCGGATAACTTAAAGTAAACCCCTGATATGCATAATTGAATGATTTATGAATGCATGATGATTGCATTTATTATTAGCATGAAATATCATAGAAATGCATATTTGATGGTAACATGTGAAAAATGTCTCGGATAAGGTTGATAAAAGGAATTCGATGGATAAATCCTCATTGATATGTGTAAAGGGATCCTGCATGTATTGCAGTAAAGATTTAGCCCAGACGGGTAATCTGTGATCTTAAGCATTAAAAAGGATTTAGCTCAGACAGGTGTTCCTTGAATGATCAAGCCTCCCGAGGAATATATGTGCATTATGGATTTAGCCCGGATGGGTAATCCAATTAGGGTCTGAATTTAGCCTGGACTGGTAATTCAGATCCGAGCTTATTAAGGGTGTTTTTTATTAAAAGGGATTTTGCCGGGACTGGTAATTTTGACATCACCTTATGAGTTCATGATGTGGAGGATTTAGCCTGGACTGGTAATCCTGCCATGAGATGTGAGGTTCGTGGGAGTGTATATATGTGAAATGATCATTCGTATGAATTGATGGATAATGGGCATTCCATCGAGATTTTCTGGAAACTCAACGGGATTAATATGATGTATGTCAAAAGGATGATGAATGATGAGCTCATCTACATAAATTACATGATGCTTTGTTATGTAACTAACTCATTGATTGAGTGAATGTGATAAGGAACTGTTTCATAATTAATGATTTCATGATTTATATATGGATGTATGTCAATTACTCGGTAAGTTTACTTTTTAGTTATTCGAGCTTACTAAGCATGTAAATGCTTACCCCTCTCTTTTTCCTTATCTCTCAGAGCTCGAGGACTCGAAAGGATTGGAAGACGATTGGAGAGTCAACACACTATCAACTAGACAAGCTTTGGTATAAAGACTTTGTTTGTTTTGTTCAATGGCATGTATAGTATTTTTGAATATTTTGTTATATGTGTCATATGCTTTTCCAAATGAAGGCATGTAAGAATATGTTTATCTCTTTGTATATGGCCACGAAAATTGGCTTAATTAAAGTAGGCTATAACCTATGAATTTATGCATGGTTTTATTTATAAGTGATGGGTCGTTACCAATTGACAATGAGTCACATGAATGAGCCAATTTCGGATGAATTAAAGTGACATGAGAACCCATAAACACTAAATGGGAAATAACCTATCATGTGTGAAACCAATGGTATGAGGTTTCCATACATCTAGTTTAATCAAGATTATTTACAAGTGTATAATTGTGTTTTACTTTGAATTTGGTAACCACTAAGCACAAGTAGTAGAAAGGGGTGACTAAAGGCTTGGAAAATAGCCTATTAGAGTCCACATGGTTAGACACACGGGCATGTGTCTAGGCCGTGTGTGACACACGGTTCCCTCCCATGGACGTGTGCTATGGACTTGTGTCCCCTGCACTTAAAATTTTAGCTCAAAGTTGTACATGGGTAGGCCACACGGGTGTGCACCATGGCCGTGTTAAAAAGACAGTGTTGTCCACGGGCAGGCAGCACGGGTGTATGCCATGGCCGTGTTGATAAGTTAGTGTTGCCCATGGCTGAAGGGCATGGGCGTGCCCTAAGTTACACGGGCGTGTGAGTCTACACGGACCACCTACACGGACGCGTGACAATTTATGATAAGGAGAAAAATTTCCTAAGGAGCCAAAGAATTATTGAACGTACCCGAATTTGTTCTGCACTGCCTGTAGGTATGTTATAGGCCTCGAAAGCCTATATAAGGGACGAGTTGTTCACGGATGAAAAGCTTAAAATTTGAGTAAAACTTGGTGGCCCAATTTGGTACGTTTCAAAATGTAAAGTCCTGGTAATGCCTTGAACCCTATCCGGTGTAAAGATGCAGGTTGAGGGTGTTCTGACTCCACGATTAAGCACATCAAAACCTGAATTAATACCTTGAAATATTAAAATAAGAATTTAGAACTCATAATTAAGAATAAGAATAAGTCTTTATCATGTAATTCAAATAGTAATAAGATTCGTCATAGGGTTCATCTCCCTTAGGTATTTAGGGAGTTTAGTTCATAACAATAATGGAAAACATCTCAAAGTTTGGAAAACAACAAAACATAAAGAAAACCCAAACAACTTCTAGGAAATTGGATGGAAATCTTTAGTCTTGATGTAGATCTTGGGTCCTTGGTGATTCCGATGGCTACTCGCGAGTATTTTCTACCTCCAACTTTGTATGTCCCCTCTCATCCTCTTCTAAGGTGTTTATATAGGCTTTAAAATGCTTCAAAACTCTCAAAAGTGCCATTTTCTGAATATAACTAGGCTTGGGTTCGGTAGGGACACGGCCGTGTGCCACGCCCGTGTGAAAGTGCTCAGGCCGTGTGCAATACTGAGTTAGTTTTTAGTAGACACGACCATGACACACGGGTGTGTAGTATACCCATGTGTCACACACGGGCGTGTAGTATACCCGTGTGTCACACACGGGCATGTAGTATACCCGTGTGTCACACACGGGCATGTGGCTTACCCATGTGGAAGTGCCTAGGCTGTGTGCAACACTGATTTAGGCCCAATTTGTCCATTTTTGGCCCGTTTCTTGCTCTTTTTGCTATCCTAAGCTCTCTTGAGTATAAAAAATGAAATTAAAGGATTACGAGCATTGAATTCAATAAAACCAAGGAAAAATCATCCATAAATATGTCAAGCGTGGGGTAAAAATATGTATATCTTACGGTTTATCAAATATCCCCACACTTAAGCATTTGCTTGTCCTCAAGCAAAATCCTCAACTCACAATTAAAATAAGTTCTTCTCAACTTATAATTCTTACTAATAATGTTCAAAATAATCCACAAGTAATCATACGTTAAGAGCTTAACTATAAGAACATTAAAGTTTCGAACAATCTAAATCGAGCATTTCAATCATAAAATTATAGGTATCCCCCTTTATCTAAGTAATCACCTTTAATTCCAAATCGAAAAGGTTGACATCCTCAAACCACTCAAAGTGTTTAGGGTTTAAAAATTAAGCACTCAATAGTCAAATATGGAAAGTTATTACCATAGGCTTGCATGAAAATCAAATCTCCACCACTATAATGAAATGATACACAAATCAAAATGTCTTTAACAGGGTTGTAATGGGGCTTGGGTTAATGGTGTGGATAAAGGCTGAAAAAGAGGGTTAGCATCGAGATTAATTTAACTAAATTACCAAATTTAGAAGAGTGAGGCTAAGTGCTGAATTACAGGAGAGTGCCAGAATTTGGACTGTCTAAAGCGAAAAATGTGAGCTTCTTTTTCATAACATAACAACTTTAACTCATCCAAGCTCTTTAGAACAATATGTAACTGTATGAATATAAATATATATTTTTTTTAAAAAAATAAGAATAAATAATGGAACATACATAAAAAGAATTAATTCAGCAACTGGAATGAACGAAAAAGAAATAGGTAACTAATGAAATTAAATCTCAACAAAAAAGAAGTCAATAAAAAGGGAAAAATTCTTAATGAATCAAAAAGGGTTAAGTTATGGGTTAATATTAAGGAAAGAATTCAAGAAATAATAGTTAAGGCTCAAAGGGGTTCACTAGGGGTCAATTATGTGGGTAGGCTTTTTATGGGGTAGATGGGTTAAAACCTAGGTGCCTTTATCATTTTCGTATATCAAATCAAAGGTGTGGTCTTGACATGTATAATCAATGCAAGTTCTAGAATAAGAAATCAATGTTGACATACTCATAACCAATAAAATCAGTGAGCAAGAAAGATATATGCTCTAAAAGGCTCAAAAGCTCACGAAAATTATGGGATTTGATGTCAATCCTGTAAATTCAAAACTTCAAGATAATACCTCAATTCAGGGAAACAACCTAGCAATTTTATTTTTCAAAAGCCAACTCATCATGCTTGATTCCTTAATTTCTTAAAGTTTAAACAATTAATGCACAATTACCTATGATTTAATTCAAAACATATCAATAAAAATCATAGATCAATCAGAATATACTCTAATAATGATATGAGAAAATTATTTAAGAACATGATAAGATAAAAATTCAGGGATTTTCTGATAATCACATAAATCTCCTCCCCACACTTAAGGTGTACATTGTCCTCAATGTATAGAGATAGATAATAGTAATATAAGCATAAGATTAGAAGGGAGGGAGAGAATAGAAATTGCCCTGAATTTAGACGTAATCCTTGGAAAAGCAAAAATAGGTTTAAAAGCATTGACAGTGATGCATATGTGACATGTAGATAGAGATGAAGATGGTGGTAGAGGTTGGGTTCCACAATCACAGTGCCCAGTGAAGAAGTTATTGTGATGGTCGGTGTCCTGGTGGCTATGTTCGTGGATGATTATATGTGTATGCCTTAGTAGTACCCATCGACTAAACCTTTTGAAATTGCAATTCCATTGATAATAGTTAAGGGATTTATATGTATATGGTTATTAGGATTAGTAATAATGAAATAACTAGATAAAGTAAAATTCAAATTATACTAATAACAGTCTTGTAAGTAATGGATAATGAAAGTGAAAAAGAAATGCCAAAATAAAAATAAAATAAAAAGAAAAGCGATTTAAAAATTAGATGGATCAATAGTTCTTGTCGACAGCTGGATCATGTGGTGGTGGTACTGGAGGCGATATGTGAAAATGGTGGCAATTTTTTTGTAGTGTCGCCTCGATACTGTCGAATCGTTGAGTGCAATACTGCTCAAAACAATGAAGGTGGTTAGAAACTTTAGATATTGAAGCAGCCAAATGAACTGTTCGGTGGCTTAGTGGTGGCTGTGATGGTGGGTCCTCTTGAAATGTAGGGATATTGTCAAGAATATCCTCGGCATCATCCTCATTAGTAGCTCGTCCAAGTCGGTACTGAGGAGGGTCGAACCCACGACGACGCCCAATCATTCGCATATGGAGCACACTTTCGATGCCCTGTGGGGACTTCTGGCCAATGAGAGTGAGTGATGAAGACCGCGCCACTGTATTTAAGAGCCCAAAGTAGCGCGCTAAACGTGTCACATATGGGCCTAGGCTGATGACTCCCTTATGGTGTCGCTCCGTTTGATGGCAAAAGGCAAGGGCAATGAAGTAGGCGAGGTAAAAAATGTGCCCCTGCCTCATACTCCATAGGAAATATGCGTCGTGAGTGTTCACTACACCAGTGCTCTCTTGTCTCCCTGTTAAAGTGTGTGCCAAAAAAGCGTTGAGATATCGTAGAGCTGGAGCTAGCGCCGATGCCTTGGAACGGCTGGGGTCATAGATGCCTTTAGCAGGCATCATGGTGTTCCAACATGATGAAGGCGCATAGTGGATATAGCGGTGGAGGTGAGGAAAGTTTTCAGCCTCTGTAAACACGATCATATATAGTCCCAAGGCGACGCCAAATTCTGGGACACTCAACTGTCGTACTAGATTGCCAAGGCAGAATTGGACTGTTCCTAGGTCGTCATACTTCGCCATAACTGTTTGCATGTGAAATGTCGAGCATAATTCTAAAGTGAGCTCTAGGCACGTCGGCTCGACGTTGTCAAAGAATCGGTCCCATGGAGTGGTGGCTAAGAGGGCTCGAACCAAACCAGCTAGATAGGCCTAATCTAGTGTGGTCCAATCAATGCAATGGCCCACACCTAGGGGTCGGGCCAGTAGTATCTGGAATAGTTCCTCTTTGGGTCCCGGTGGAAATTGAAGGAATGGGTGTCGTATCTCAGCAGTGGGGCTAGAGGAAGATGTCACTCTTTTTCAATTTTTCGAGGTAGGAACCGCTATTTTCTTGCCTTTTGGGTTTGTCGTAGTGTTTCTGCAAAAGCAATCATAGAATTCAGTTGGAGGAATCAACACAATAGGCAAATGAATAAGAAATAAGCATCCAAATTCAACTCAATCAACAAACGAAATTAGTAGAATGTGAATGCCTAGTAGAAAACTAAATAAATGATCACTAGATATATAAATAAACGAGGACGTAGAATATGAATAACATCAAAAGACTATGACCCTAAAAAAATGAATGCAAAATAGTGCTAATGTCCAAGACTAAATGGAGCATAGACATGAAGTTATCAACACTGAGTAGAATAAGGATTAACTAAGCAATAATAAAATATAAAGCACTAAAACAAAATAAAACAATAAGAATGAAATAGTAAAATAATAAATAAATAAATAAGAATAATAAGAAATAATACTAATAAGAATGAAATAAATAAGTAAAAATGGAGAAAAATGGTAACCGACAATGGGTGGTGGTCAGAATGTGCGGGCCTGTCGACGGTCGGTGCAGGTGTGAGTGGAGAGGGATAAATGAGTGTTGGAGCTGCTGGTGAGGTTTCGAATAGGGCTAGGGGGTGGTTTTGTTTGGGGCGACGATAAGGGTAAGGGGGAAAAAAAAGGAAGAGGGAGAAGGAGAAGAGGGTTTATGGGTGAAGGGAAAAAGGTTTAAATGGTAAAAAAGGGGAAGAAAAAGAAAGATGAAGAAAAAGAAAGGAGGAAAAAGGGTGGCTGGAGAAAGAAGATGATGAATAGAAAATGGGATAAGGAAAAAATTAGGGTTAGGGGTAATTTAAAAGGGGCCACGGTCGTGTAAGCCCCGTTTTGGGCTACACGACCATGGCCCACACCCGTATGGTAGTCTCTCATCCCATGTTTTTTGTGAAATCGTGGTCAGGTTCACACACGGGCTCTTTCACACGCCCGTGTTTCAAATCGTGTGGTTCGCACGGCCGAATCGTACGGCTGTGTGCACATTCGTTCGCTTCTCCCATGCCTATGCTAGATTCTCCACACCCGTGTTCATGGTTTATGCTTATGAGTTGATGTTTCAAGTCAGTATCACACATGGCCGATGGACACGCCCGTGTCTCTAGTCACACGGCCACATCGCATGGCCATGTAGTGCTCCCTTCGTTTCTCCCATGCCCATGTCCCATCCAACACACCCATGTTCATTAGTCAGGATTGTGCACGGCCCTTAAGCACAGACATGGCTTTCACCCGTGTTCTATCCTGACTCCGTTTATTGTTTCAATTTTTGGGCAAGTCCTCACACGGCGACATGCACGCCCATGTATCAGACCGTGTGGTTCCCATGGCTGACTCGCACTACCGTGGTATTTTATCGTAGGCCGTGTCTTTGCTGAATTTTTGTGAAAATTAAGGTGCAATTTTACCACGGTCTAGGACACGCCCGTGTCCCATAACCGTGGGCTTCACACGGTGTATCGCACGGCCTTGGCTCCCTTGTCGCAGCCCGTGTGCCTCTATTTTGGGAAAAATGTGAGTCCTGTTTTAGCACAGCCTTGGAACCCTTTTAGGCATTCTAAAGCCTATTTAAACACCTGATGAGGCACTTAGAAGGGACACACAGAGTAGAAGGCAAGGAATTACTAGAAGAAAGCCGATTGATCCATCTCAGAAGTCAGATTCACCTTCAAGACTGAAGATCTCCCTTCAATTCCTTTCAAGAGTTCTTAGGTTTTCTTTATGATTTGTTATCATTATTCTTTTTAGATGTTTTCTTTTGTAAATATGAACTAAACCCCTTAAATACCTAAGGGGAATGAAACCTAAGATGGATCTTGTTATTATTATCTGAATTGTATGATAAATATTTGACTTATTCTTAATTATGAATTCTTAATTCTTGCTTTAATATTCCAGGATATCGATTCAAGTATTGATATGCTTATTCAGAGGAGCAAAAGTCCTTGTCTAAGAGTGGATCTAACATAATTAAGCAGAGTTGATTGCACGCCTAGATATAGGGTGACAAGATTTTACCGGATTAGGGTGAAACCTAATAAGGGAATCCATAGATCGAGTTAATGCAGCACTAGGGAGTTAATTAGAAAGAGATTTCAATTAATCAACCTAGGGTTAGACGTTGTTAGTCTCGAGAGAGATAATAATATAAATTAGGGATTTCTACGATCAAGTCAAGTGAATAAATCGTCTGATTTAGAGTCAATAACAAGTGAAGTCTAGGTGAATTTTTCCCTTAGGTATTGTCCAAATCATTCAGTTTTCCTAAAAGTTATTTCCCCAACTTACTTTCTTGCATTCTTAGTTTAGTAATTAGTTTAGATAAAAGAAACCCCTTTATTTTTAGGCTAGATAATTAAAAGAAAGTTAATACTAGTACTTTTAGTTCCTTTGGGTTCGACATCCCGGCCTTGCCATAAGCCATACTACTGTTCAATAAGGTGCACTTGCCTCTGTCGTGATAATAGTTGAGAACAGACGTTCATAAATTATAAAACTTATTGCATGCATCACATCACACGATCAAGTTTTTGGCGTCGTTTCCGGGGAACTAAGATATTAGGAACACTCGATTTTTATTACTTTAGCCATTTTATTTTTATTGCAATTTAAATTTTTATTTTCTTTTCTGATTTTTCATTTATTCACTTCTGGTAGGTTTTTATAGTGCGTTACTAGAAGAAACCCGTTGGGACCATTACTTTTTGATAGCAAGATCGATTGCACAGCTTGTAGAAATTGAAGAGAAATAAGGCGAAGCCTAAGATGCACAGAGGAAGAGCAAGAGGACGACATTCACACCAAAATTTAGGAGACGGCTGAAAATCAGGAAAATCCGCTACCTCCTGCGATTGCTGTTGATCCAGTAAATCAGAATCCTGCTCCATGCACTATGTATGATTATGCTAAACCTACTTTAACAGGAACTGAGTCAAGTATAGTTAGGCCTGCTGTTGCTGCAAATAATTTTGAACTGAAACCTAACACAATTCAAATGATCCAACGGTTTTTTCAGTTTGATGGTTTGTAGGACGAGGACCCAAATGCTCATTTGGTGAATTTCTTAGAGTTTTGCAACACTTTTAAGATCAATGGCATTTTTGATGATGCCAATCACCTTTGGTTGTTTCCCTTTTTGTTGAGGAACAAAGCTAAACAGTGGTTGAACTAGTTACCACGAGGGTCAATCACTACATGGGAACAAATGACCGAAAAATTTTTACTTAAATATTTTCTGCCGACTAAAATGGCTAGGTTGAGGAATGATATCTCTTCTTTTGTGCAGATGGATCTAGAGACACTTTATGATGCATGAGAGAGATACAAGGACATATTGAGAAGGTTCCCTCACCATGGGTTACCTTTATGGTTGTAGGTTCAAAATTTTTACAACGACGTGAACCCCTCAACAAGGCAACTTATCGATCTAGCTGCTAGTGGGACTATCAATAACAAAACACCTGAAGTGACTTACGAATTTATTGAAGAGATGTCACTAAATAAATATCAGTGGCAAGTCATGAGAACAAAGTTAACGAAAGCAGCCGTTGTTTTCAACCTCGATGCGGTTACTATGCTATCTAACCAGGTAGAACTCTTAAATAAGAAGATTGACGATACATCCAGTGATGAGGTGTGATTCAAATAGAGGAGGAGCATACACAGAATATCAACCCTTCAACCCTAGCAATGAGGAGGAACAAGTTCAATATATGGGTAATAATTCTAGATCTTGAAATAACCTATATAGTAACACACATAATGGAGGTTGGAGGAACCATCCCAACTTCTTGTAGGGTGGTCAAGGGAATCAAATGCCATAACATCCTCTGGGTTTTCAACAACCACCTTACCAATAGGAAAATAAGCCGAACCTGAGGAGATGCTAATCAAGTTTATCTTGGTGTCAAAAACTCGCTTTCAGAATACCGAAACAACACTTAATCTAACCCAAGGGAACAACTCAATGCAATTACCATTCAAGATGAGAAAGGGTTAGTCGAACCAGAACCAGAACCGAGGCAAGGAATTGTGGTAAGTAAAAGCAAAGGTGAGGTAGACCACAGTGAACAAACACCGGTAAGTAAAGAGTACAAACCTCGTGTGCCATACCCCAATGCGACAAGGAAAGACCACACAGACGAACAATTCGGTAAATTCCTTAAATTATCAAAAAAATTACATATTAACTTATCGTTTATTGAAGCTCTTTTGCAGATGCTAAACGCAGCCAAATTCTTAAAGAAGCTTTTAAAAAATAAGCGGAAGTTGGATGAGGCGTCGCATGTGGAGTTAAATGCAGTTTGCTCAACCATACTACAGAATAAGCTGGCCAACAAATTAAAAGATCCAGGGAGTTTTACGATTCCTTGTGTAAGTGGTAGTTTAGATGTTAATAATGCTTTGGCTGATTTAGGGGCTAGTATCAATGTCATGCCCTATAAAATGTTTAAACAACTAGGTCTTGGGAAACCTAAACAAACTAGGATGAGCATTCAATTAGCAGACAAAACAATCAGATTTCCTAGGGGTATTATTGAAGATGTACTCGTTAAAATTGACAAATTCATATTCCCAGTTGATTTTGTTGTTCTAGACATCGAAAAAGATAGTGACGTGCCTTTAATTTTAGGAAGGCCCTTTTTAGCAACTGCTAGAACTAGAATTGATGTTAGTACAGGTGAACTCACACTTCGTATGGGTGAGGAAACAATCACTCTTCAAGCTCGAAATTCTACTAATGCTGATCATGTGGCGCAACCGTCCTTGTAAGAAATACGTTCGAAAAATATACATGAGCCTTGTTCAAATAACAATAAAGAACCCATTTATGAAGAACGAAGGCTACAATTCGAGGAACTAGATGAATGGTGGACACAGACACCGAGAGTACATGATAGACCAAATCTATGCCATGACGAGCTTAATATTTCACCAAATCAACTTAAGGTTGGAGACAAAGTACTATTAGATGCAGCAGACCTTCGGATTGCCACCTCTGAACCTAATGGAGAAATTCCTCTCATGGTACTCAATATTTTCCCATACGGTACAATCGAGAGGTAATTCATCCAAAATTTGGCACTTTTAAGGTAAATAACACCCATCTAAAATCTTATTTTGACGAGATTAATAGTAGGAATGAGAAGTGTAAACTCCTCGCACCACTATGACCATGCAACAGAGAGGTAAGTCGAGCTTAGACTATAAATAAGCGCTTTTCGAGAGGCAACTCGAGCACTAACAGTGTTAACTTCTTTAAATTTTAGTTTTTAACATTTAAATCCACTAACTGAGACACTGAACACGGGTTTTCTAGAACCACACGGCCAGGCCCACGGACGTGCCTTAGGCCATGCCCATACTATGGAAGGCAACATGGCCGTGTGAAAACAGGGCAAAATTTTTCCTCAACACGAGAATCAGTAAGTTGCCACAGCCGTGCGACATGGCCGTGGGTGAATCTGTCAAAACAACAGGGGCGTGCAACACGCCTGTGTCTAGAGGCCATGGTTGAAACTGAAAAAAAACACGGGCGTGCAACACGCCCGTGCTCACTACCCATGGTCAAGACTGACAAAACAACACAGGCGTGGACATACATACACGGGTGTGGGAGAAGCGAACGAAGCAGAACACGACCGTGCGACACGACCGTGGGCCGAATTTCAGATGCGCCCAAATTTGAAATTCATGATACACACGGGCTAAAATTAGGGCACACAGGTGTGCCCCATGACCCTGTGCCCCAATATCTATATAAACCCCTCACTATTCATCATCCCCTTCCCCCAAAACTCTAAACCTAGCCGTCGCAACCCCCCCACCGCCGACCGGCCACCATAGCTTTCTGTTCTCCTTTAATTTTCTCCCCTCTCTTTCCTCTTTCCCCTCTTCCCATCCTTGCATGAGTCAGACGACCTCACTACCACGCCCGTGGCCGTCCCCAAACACAACACCATCACCGCACCATTGCCCTTCCGGCCACCAGTTCTCCACTAACGATTTTCTCTTCTATTTTACTCTCTTTTTATGTTTACTCTCATAATAATCTTAATTTTTTTAGCCTATTATATGCATTTTACTACTAATTGGTTATCATAGGAATTGTTGCATATACTTTGTTTCATTTTTAAACCATACTTAGCTACTTTCATCTAGTTTATTTTTAATTTAGTCATGCTATCACTTTACTAGTTTCCATAGTTGAATTTAATTGCTATTGGTTGAATATTGGTAGTGTTAGTAGTTTAGTTTGCACTTGTTAGTTTAATACATGTTAATCCTTTTTCGAGTTTGTTAGGATTTTCTATCTTTTCTATTCATTAGGCTATAATACTAGTCTTCTTGCAGGTATACCATGTCAACTTCACGTGGCAAGAAGACCGCCGTCCCCATTTCAAAAAAACAGAAGGGACCCGAGCCACATCGGCAAGCGCATCAGTTGAAGTGTGCCACCCCTTTCTCCAGTTTCCCTTGAGGTCCCAGGAGGAACTATTTCAGATATTACGGGCGACCCTTAGGCGCGGGCCGTTGCATTAACTAGATCGCACTTGAACAAATCCAACTGGCTGACGCGGTCTGAGCCCTTCTGACGACTGACCCATGGGGCCTCTTTTTCGAGATCATCGAGTCGACATACCTCGAGCTCACACTCGAACTCTGCTCGATCTTCCACCTTCAAGTCGTCGTGACACAGTTTGATGATCTTGGAATGGTCTAGTTTCATCTTGGTGGTTTAGTCCTCCAGTTGAGAGTACCTGAGTTCGGCGTCACTTTGGGGCTCTATACGGAGGAGTTCATGGACGATAATGATTTTGACACCCTCCATCGCCACATCCACTTGTCTCTCTCCAACTGCTGGAGGGCCCTCGTTCCTGCTTCGGCCACCTACGACCCTAGTCATTCCAAGGCATCGGCCTTGCCCCATCCCTAAGGTACTTACACACCATCTTGGCCCATACTCTTACAGGGTGGTGAGAGAGCATTGGCGTCGTCAACACTTACGATGCCTACTTTTTATGGAGTATGGCGAACGGGCACGTCTTTAACCTTGCCTATTTCATTGCCCTCGCCATTCGCCATCAGACGGAGCGACATAAGAAGGGAATCATATCCATCGGACTTTATGTGACTCTCTTGGCGCGATATTTCAACCTCCTCAACACGGCGACGCAAGCATCTTCCCTCACCCTCATTGGTCAGATGTCCCAACAAGGCATCTTGAGTATGCTACATATGTGGATGATCGAGCGACGACGTGGAGTTGACCCTTCCCAATACCGTCGAGGAGGAGGACCTAGAGGACATTATTGATGATGTCCCTCCACAACACGAGGACTCACCATCTCAGCCACTACCCATCCATCGTCTAGTTCATGCGACGGCTTCATACTCTAACATCTCTAAGCGCCTTACTCGATTTGAGTAGCAG
Source organism: Gossypium arboreum (assembly GCF_025698485.1). NCBI lineage: Eukaryota > Viridiplantae > Streptophyta > Magnoliopsida > Malvales > Malvaceae > Gossypium > Gossypium arboreum. Next base: position 21,340,895 of record NC_069078.1, on the reverse strand, counting down.
TGTTTTCAGCGCTTTGATGACATTGATACTACTCTACATCAAATTTGTCAGCACCTTCACATCTCATCGCCACCAGTACCTCGCGAACCATCCAGCGATGACGATGTTTAAAGACTTTTTATTTTTTATTTTTATTTTTTTTCACTTTTATCTTTATTTATCTTCTTTAAGTACTTTTTATTTTATTTTCCTTTAATATTATTTCATTTTTAGGTTTTATAATTTTTATTGAAAAATTTATAGTTTCAGCAATTTTTTTACGAGTAATTATGCTTCTCTATATTTCCTAAAGAGTTCTTGATTTTATCACAGTTATAAAGAGCTCTAATGCTCATCATCACTTAGGAACTTGACACTCCACTAGAACAGTTTCTCCACGACTGCCATGTCCTGCCCGACCACCACGATAACCTTTTCGCTGGACACCATGGTTGTGGAACCCAACCTCTACCACCACCGGAGTATCCTCCTCCAATCTTATCATTGCCTTAGCCGATTATTCTCCATACCTCCAATTCAAGGATTCCATTCAACATTCAGGAAGTTTCGCTTCTCTCCCTCTCTCTTCTGATATTATCTTTATATCACTATTATATATCTTTGTACATTGAGGACAATGTACATCTTAAGTGTGTGGGGGATATTTATATCATTATCAGAAAAATCCCTGAATTTTGTCTTGTTCTCAAATAATCTGCTCATATCATTATTAGAATGAATTTTGATTAATTTACGATTTTTATTGATATGTCTTGAATTAAAACATAGGCATTTATGCATTGACTGTTTAAACTTTAAAGGAATTAGAGAATCAAGCATGATAAGTTGATTTTTTGAGAATTAAATTTTTTTTTAGGTTGTTTCCCTAAGTTTAGGTATTATCTTGAGTTGAAATTCACAGGTTTAACATCAAAAAGCCATAATTTTTGTGAGATCTTGAGCCCTTAGAGAATATATTATTTTTTTCATGCTCACTTTTATTGTTGCTTTGAGTGCGTCAATATCAAATTGTTATTCTAAAACTTGCTTGATTATGCATGTGAAGACCACACCATTGATTTGATATGTCGAGATGATAAAGGCACTTAGGTTTAACCCACTTACTCCATAAAAGCCTACCCTCATAATTAACGCTTAGTGAACCCCTTTAAGCTTAACAAGCCAATAATTGATTTACCCTCAATATTAACCCGTAACCCAATATTGTTGAAATCCCCTAAATTAATTTGATCCCTATTTTTGTCGAGATTTGATTTGAATAAATAGCTTAGCTATGTTTTATTTTTGATAGCTAGCCTATGTTATTTGACTTGTTCTAAAGAAAAAAACATACATACATACATACATACATATTAGTAGTAATTCTTTGTTTTTGAGCTTAAGTATTTAAATTCCTTATCCCATGAAGAAAAGCTCAATTCTAAGATTTTCTAATTAGAAATGTAATTTATCAAGTTGTAGTATTTTTCTAGTTAGGTAATTTTTCAACTCAATCTCGATTCTAACCTTCTTTTTTAGCTTGTAACCACACCCCCTAACCAAAGCCACGTTACAACCCTCTAAAGACCTTTTGATTGACGTATCATCTCAATATATAATGGTGGAGATTTGATTTTCACGCAAGCCTATGGTAATAACTTTTCATATTGACTGTTGAATGCTAAATTTCTTGTCCTTAAACATCTCGAGTGATTTGAGTGAATCTTTAGTGAGGATGTGAAACTCTGTGATGTTTTGAATCAAAGGTGATTACTTAGATGAGGGGAGACACCTATGTTTTTGTAATAAAATGCTCAACTTAGAATGCTTGAAACTTTGATGTTCTTCGAGTTGAATTTTGAATGTGTGACTACTTACGGATTATTTTGAAAGACTATTGATGAGAATTATAAGTTGAGAAGAATTTATTTTGATTGTGAGTTGAGGATTTTGCTTGAGGACAAGCAAACGCTTAAGTGTGGGGGTATTTGATAAACCGTAATTTATACAAATTTTTACCTCATGCTTAGCATATTTTTGGATGAATCATCCTTAGATTTGGTTAATTTGATGCTCCTGATCCTTTAATTTCATGTTTCATACTTAGGTGAGCATAGGAGAGTAAAAAGAGCGAGAAACGGGCCAAAAATAGAGAAAATGGGCCAATATGGGAAATCGACACGGCCTGGACATCCTCACACGGGTAAGCCACACGGCCATGTCCATTTGGCAGAATTGAAGCACGACTTACATGAGTAGACCACACGCCCATGCCTATGTAACAGCCTTGAACACGGATTGAAGAAATCTCACACGGGCGTGTCATAGGGGCGTGCCCTGTCGAGCCCAAGTTTAGTTCTATTCAAAAAAAGGCCACTCTTGAGGGCTTTTAAGCATTCTAAAGCCTATTTAAACACCTGAGGAGACACTTAGAAGGGACACAAGGAGTAGGAGGTAGGGAATTACTCGAAGAAAACCAATTGATCCATCTTAGAAGCCAGATTCACCTTCAAGACTAAAGATCTCCCTTCAATTCCCTTCAAGAGTTCTTGGGTTTTCTTTATGTTTTGTTATCATTATTCTTTTGAGATGTTTTCTTTCGTATATATGAATTAAACCCCCTAAATACCAAAAGGGAATGAAACCTAAGGCGGATCTTGTTATTATTATCTGAATTGTATAATAAATATTTGACTTATTCTTAATTATGAATTCTTAATTCTTGCTTTAATATTCCAGGATATCGATTCAAATATTAATGTGCTTATTCAGAGGAGCAAAAGTCCCTGTCTAAGAGTAGATCTAACATAATCAAGCGGAGTTGATTGCACTCCTAGAGATAGGGTGACAAGATTTTACCGGATTAGGGCGAAACCTAATAAGGGAATCCATAGATCGAGTTAATGCAGCACTAGGGAGCTAATTAGAAAGAGATTTCAATTAATCAACATAGGGTTAGACATTGTTAGTTTCGAGAAAGATAATAATATAAATTAGGGATTTCTACGGATCAAGTCAAGTGAATAGATCGTCTGATTCAGAGTCAATAACAAGTGAAGTCTAGGTGAATTTTTCCCTTAGGTATTGTCCAAATCATTTAGTTTTCCCAAAAGTTATTTCCCCAATTTACTTTTTGTGCATTCTTAGTTTAGTAATTAGTTTAGATAAAAGAAACCCCTTTATTTTTAGGCTAGATAATAAAAAGAAAGTTAATACTAGTACTTTTAGTTCCTTTGGGTTCGACATCCCGGTCTTGCCAAAGCTATACTACTGTTCGATAAGGTGCGATTGCCTTTGTCATGATAATAGTTAGTTTTCAAGAATGAACATTCATAAATTATAAAACATATTGCACGTATCACATCACACGACCATCCACCCATTTGGACATATAATCGACGACTACTAAGATATATTTATTCCCAAATGAACTAGGGAATGGACCCATAAAGTTGATACACGAAACGTCAAATATTTCACATGAAAGCATGTATGTTTGGGGCATTTAGTCACGTTTAGAGATATTACCTGTTTGTTGGCATTTATCGCAAGTAGCAACATACCTGTTGACGTCTTTGAATAGTGTAGGCCAATAAAAACATGATTCGAGTGTTTTATGTGCAGTCTTATTTCCACTGTAATGTCGCCCAGTCGGTCCTGAGTGGCAATGCTCCAATATTTTAAATGCTTCTGACCTTGTAACACATCTCCTAATGACTTGATCTGCACATATACAGAAAAGAAAAGGGTCTAGAATCGCTTCTTTTGCTGATGTGTCAACCCTTTTGGGATAACATTAGCGGCTAAAAAATTCGCAATGTCTGCAAACCAGGGTACTTCAGAGTTAGACATAGCAATGAATTGTTCTTCAGGAACGAATCATTTATTTCAACTTCATCTAGCTTTTGGGTACTTGAATCTTCAAGTCTGGAAAGATAATTAGCCACGAGATTTTCAGCTCCTTTCTTATCCTGAATCTCTAAGTCAAATTCTTGCAATAACAGAATCCATCGAATGAGTCGAGATCTTGCATCAATCTTAGTTAAAAGGTAGCGAAGAGTAGAATGGTCAGTATAAATGAAAACTCTAGACAATATTAGATATGGCCCAATTTATCGAATGCAAAAACCATAGCTAGCAGCCCTTTCTCCGTGGTGGTGTAGTTTTCTTGTGCGGCTGTCAAAGTTTTTCTAGCATAATAGATAGGTTGAAAATGCTTGTCTCTTCGTTGTCCCAAAACTGCACCTACTGCAGAATCACTCGCATCGTACATTAGTTCGAAAGGTAAATTCCAATCAGGCGTGATTATAATTGGAGCATTAATCAATTTATCCTTTAAAGTATTAAACGCTTCTAAACATTCCTGATTGAAATTAAAGGGCACATTTTTTTCTAGTAATTTAGTCAAAGGCTTAGATATTTTAAAAATGTCTTTAATAAATCTTTCATAAAACCAAGCATGTCCTAAAAAGCTTCTAATAGCCTTAACCGAACTAGAGGGAGGTAGTTTTTCAATGGTTTTAATTTTAGATTTATCAACCTCAATCCCTTTACTAGAAATTTTATGTCCTAACACAATACCTTCTTGAACCATAAAGTGACATTTTTCCCAGTTAAGTACAAGGTTCGTTTCCTCACATCTTATTAGAACTTGTTCTAAATTTTTAAGGCAAAGATGGAAAGAGTTATCGAATACCGAGAAGTCATCCATAAATACCTCCATGATGTCTTTTACAAGTTCGTCAAAAATGGCCATCATGCAACTCTGAAAAGTCACAGGAGCATTGCATAATCCAAAAGGCATTCTACGATAAGCAAACAAACTGTATGGACATGTAAATGTTGCCTTTTCTTGATTTTCAGGAGCTATTGGGATTTGAAAATAACAAGAGAGTCCGTTTAAAAAGCCCTGATAATCTTTCCAACATTTGGTCAATGAATGGCAGGGGAAAGTGATCTTTTCTTGTGGCATCATTCAGCTTCCTATAGTCAATGCAAACTCTCCAACTTGTGTCTGTCCTTGTTGGGATTAATTCATTCTTCTCATTGGCTACAACAGTCATGCCTCCTTTCTTAGGAACAACCTGCACTAGACTTACCGAAGAACTGTCAGAAATAGGATAAATGATTCCAACATCTAGGAGTTTAATTCCTCAGCTTTAACCACTTCTTTCATGTTGGAGTTTAGTCGTCTTTGAGCTTGCACACATGGCTTATATTCATCTTCCAATAAAATTTTGTGGGTGCAAAAAGAAGGGCTGATCCCTTTAATGTGAGAAATTTTCCAAGCTATGGCCCTTTTATGCTCTTTAATACTTGGAGTAATTCCTCTTTCTCCTTGGGTTGTAGGTTAGAAGCAATAATCACTGGTAATGTAGAATTATTTCTAGGGAATACGTATTCCAAGTGATTTGGCAATTGTTTAAGTTTCAGTTTAGGAGGTTTTTCAATAGAGGGTTTTTGCTTAAGTTCATCGTTTGCCTTAATACCCTCACATTCCGCTTGTCTTGGGAAGGGTTTATTGGAATTTAGTTAAGCTTTTATCTTACCTATCTCAGAATCATCATCATCTACCTCCTCTCATTGAGCAAGACACAGTTCTAACTTGTCCTTATGTATGATTTCCTGAAAAGAATCTTGAGTAGCATAATCAATAGAGTCAATAAAATAACACGAGTCATCCTGTTCTCTAGAAAATCTCATGGCATCATAAATTTTAAAAATAATCTCTTTGTCACCTACTCTAAGCACAAGTTTACCATCAGCCACATCAATAACAACCCTAGTGGTGGCTAAAAATGGACGACCTAAGATTAAAGGCACTTCAACATCTTCATCCATGTCAAGCACAACGAAATCAACAGGGAATATAAATTTATCTACTTTTACAAGTACGTTCTCTATAATACCCTTAGGATATTTAACAAATCTATTAGCTAGTTGAATACTTATCCTAGTGGGTTTAGGTTCCCCAAGACCAATTTGTTTAAACATTTTATATGGCATCAGATTAATGCTAACGCCTAAATCAGCTAGTGCCTTATCAACATTCAAACTCCCAAGTGAGTAGGGAATAGTAAAACTTCCTGGATCTTTCAGTTTGGTTGGCATTTTATTTTAGAGTGTAGCTGAGCACTCATCGTTAAGTTCCACTGTAGATAAGTATTCAAATTTCCTTTTATTTGTTAGAAGCTCCTTTAAAAATTTTGCATATGTAAGCATATGTGATATAGCTTCAACAAAAGGTAAGTTAATATGCAGTTGTTTGAAAAGTTCAAGAAATTTACTGAATTGTGCATCCATGTGGTCTTTCTTCAACTTTGCTGGATATATGATTGGTGGTTTGTATTCCTTTGGCATTGGATTGTCATTGTTTTCGGGTTTTCCCTCTTCCCCTTCGGTTCTGTCAGCTTCTTGTGGTGGCTTCTTTTCAGATTCAGCTAACACTTTCCCACTCCTTAGTGTAACTGCTTTCACATGTTCTTTTGGATTGGGTTCGGTGTTACTAGGTAGACTTCCTAGTGGTCTCTCTGAAATCATCTTAGCCAACTATCCAATTTGATTCTCGAGCCCTTGGATCGATGCTTGCTAATTTTTAAGTACAGTTTCAGTGTTCTAAAAATGGGTTTCCACTACTGAAATAAATTTTGTCATCATCTCCTCAAGGTTCGGCTTTTTCTCTTACTGGTAAGGTCGTTGTTGGAAGCCTGGAGGGGATGGTGGTCTTTGATTCCCTTGCTTCCCCATGAGAAATTTGGGTGGTTCCTCCAACCTGTATTGTAAGTATTACTATAAGGATTATTTTGAGGTCGAGGATTACTACCCATATAATTCATTTGTTTGTTTTCCATGTTGTGGCCATAGGATGGGTATTCTGAATTGCTCGTCCCACTTCCACTTGCATCGCACTGCATTACTGAATGAACCTATGAAGAACCAAGTAACCCATCAATTTTTCTATTCAAAAGTTCTACCTGATTAGAGAGCATAGTAACCAAATCGACGTTAAACACCTCGGCCGCTTTCGTCGGCTTTGTCCTCATGACTAGCCACTGATAATTATTCAATGACATCTCTTCTATAAATTCATAGGACTCTTCAGGTGTCTTATTATTAATAGTCCCACCAGTAGCTACGTCAATCATCTGTCTAGTCAAAGGATTTAGGTTGTTGTGAAAAGTTTGAACCTGTAGCGAAAATGGTAGCCCATGGTGAGGGCACCTTCTCAATAGATCCTTGTATCTCTCCCATGAATCATAGAGTGTTTTTAAATCCATTTGCACAAAAGAAGAAATATCATTCCTTAGTTTAGCTGTTTTAGCCGGCGGGAAATATTTAAGCAAAAAACTTTTCAGTCATTTGTTCCCAAGTGGTGATTAATCCTCGTGGTAACGAGTTCAACCACTGTTTACTCTTATTCCTCAATGAAAAGGGAAATAACTGAAGGCGAATGGCATCGTCAGAAATGCCATTGATCTTAAAGGTGTCGCAGAATTCCAGAAAGTTTGCTAAATGAGTGTTTGGATCCTCGTCCTGCAAACCATCAAACTGAACAAACTGTTGTATCATTTGAATCGTGTTAGGTTTCAGTTCAAAATTATTTGCAGCAATAGCAGGTCTAACTATACTCGATTCAGCTCTTGTTAAACTAGGTTTAGCATAATCATACATAGTACGAGGAGCAAGATCCTGATTTACTGGGTTCGCAACAGCCACAAGAGGTAGCGGATTATTATGATTATCAGCCATCTCCTCGGTTGTGGGTTGAATATCGTCCTTTTGCCCTTCCTCTATGTATCGTAGGCTTTGCCTTATCTCTCTTTGGTTTCTGCGAGCTATGCTTTCGATATCACTATAAAAAAGTAGAGGTCTTGACGAGTTTCTTCTAGTCATAAACTATAAAAACCTGCCAGAAGTAAATAAAAGAAAATTTAGTAATTTAAGAAAAAATAAAATTAAATTGTAATAAAAAATAAAAAATGGCTAAAGTAATAAAAATTAAGCGTTCCTAATATCTTACTCCCCGACAACGGCGCCAAAGACTTGATGGTCGTGTAACTAACTAAAAATTTGACTTAAGGCAAGCGCACCTATCGAACAGTAGTATAGTTATGGTAAGACCAGGAATATCGTATCCACGAGAACTAAAAGTACTAGTAATTACTATCTTTTTATTATCTAGCCTAAGAATTAAAGTGTGTTTTTAAACTAAACTAATTTTCTAATTTAACTAAGATTATGACAGAGATGAAAGTTGAAAAATACTTTAGAAAAAACCAATGGAAAAGACAATACCCAAGAAAGAATCCACCTAGACTTCACTTATTACCTTTGACTTAGACGATTTATTCACTTGACTTATTCTATAGAAATCCCTGATTTATGTTATTATCCCTTTCGAGCCTAAAAACAACTAACTCTAAGTTGATTAATTGAAATCTCTTTCTAATTAAAACCCCTATTATCGCATTAACTCGATCTAGGGATTCCCTTATTAGATTTGACTCTAATCTGGTAGATTTATGTCGTCTTATCTCTAGGATTGCATTCAACTCCGCTTAATTATGGATGATCTACCCTTAAACAGGGACTTTTGCTCTACTGATTAAGCACATCAAAACCTGAATTAATACCCTGGAATATTAAAACAAGAATTTAGAACTCACAATTAAGAATAAGAATAAGTTTTTATCATATAATTCAAAAAGTAATAAGATTCATCGTAGGGTTCATCTCCCTTAGGTATTTAGGGAGTTTAGTTCATAACAATAATGGAAAACATCTCAAAGTTTGGAAAACAACAAAAAATAAAGAAAACCCAAAGAACTTCTAGAAAATTAGATGGAAATCTTCAGTCTTGATGTAGATCCTAGCTCCGAGGTGATTTCGATGGCTATTCGCGAGTATTTTCTGCCTCCAACTCTGTGTGTCCCCTCTCATTCTCTTCTAAGGTGTTTATATAGGCTTTAAAATGCTTCCAAACTCTCAAAAGTGCCTTTTTCCGAATAAAACTAGGCTTGGGTTCGACAGGGACACGGCCGTGTGCCACTCCCGTGTGAAGGTGCTCAGGGCGTTTGCAATACTGAGTTGGTTCTTAGTCGACATGGCCATGACACACGGGCGTGTAGTATACCCGTGTGTCACACATGGGCATCTGGATTACCCGTGTAAGTGCCTAGGCCGTGTGCAACACTAATTTAGGCCCAATTTGTCTGTTTTTGGCTCGTTTCTTGCTATTTTTGGTATCCTAAGCTCTTCTAAGTATAAAACACGAAATTAAAGGATTAGGAGCATCGAATTCAATAAAACCAAGGAAAAATCATCCATAAATATGTCAAGCATGGGGTAAAAATATGTATATCTTACGGTTTATCAATACCAAACTTTCTAATGCTAATATATCCTAACCAAAGTACCAAAAGATTACTCAAATAAAATAACCAATTCAACAACAAATATTCAAGGAAGACATCAAATGAAAAATTACCTTTTCAAAACACCATATAGCAAAATCAAGTTTACCATTCAAATGACAGAAATCATCTTTTCACAAAATAGAATCAATGTGATATACCTAATTAGTTTTACCACATTCATCACAAGTGATCTTGAAACATGAAACTTAACATTATATACCAACTTTTGCCACAATAAAAACCAACTAGAACTTTAAATTCATCAACTTCAAAACCCTATATACATGCCACAAAACCAAAAATAATAAATCAAAAACTACCAAAACAAGAGTTTGATAGTGTAAGCCTTGAAGTTGATCTGTCCAACCAATCATGCAAAACGTTAACTACAGAAAACAAAAACAAACTAAGTAAGGCTAAGTAGCTTAGTAAGTTCATAGCCAAAATTCAAATCAACTTACCTCAATTAAACATTTGAAAACTAAAACACTTAAACTACTCAAAACTGACAACCATTTACAAAAATTCATAGAATTAGTGCTGAAAATAGTTCATCATATACTTCATGCTCCTCAATGGTTCAATCAGAATAATTCATATATGTATATGTCTACACTTCATTACATCAATGCCATAATGAAATATTCTTGCATTTCATTTTTTGATACAACCTTCTAATGAATAAACATCAGAAATGTGAAATCATTTTAACATTAATCACAAATTTTCATAGCCCTATGAACTATAGTAACATGACTCAGATACACAGGTAACCATATCACACCAGAGAGTATCAAAGTGCAAACAGAGGCACCAAAGTGCAAACTCGTAAAAGCGCGTGTTCAAACCCTTGCTAATCGTATCCTAATCGTTTACTATGTTCAAATGAACATTTTAACAGAGTTTACCACATTTAATAATTCAGAGGCATTTCCAGAAATGCATTCATACACATATTGCCAAATAACTAATTTCATTTCAAAATCCTAAAATCATATATCCCAAACGTTCAACAACTACCAAATATTCACTTTCTCACCTGTACATAATTGCAACAATTTATAATTTCAACCTATTATCAAAACTAACCTCAAATATAATTGAATCAAATCATAATAGCACAATTTTAAAAAATATATATACTATGAACTTACCTAGTATATTCGGCTATCGTGTAGATTTGTAGGGACTAATTTGTGATTTTCCCTTTCCCCGATTATCCTGCATACGGTTCAATTCTTGATCTATATAATGATTAAATTCACTTTATCAATTTCAAATACACTATCCAATTTCTTTTTATGCATATGACCTATAAATTTCGTTTTATAATTTTTCCTTAAATTGTCACACATTGTTCAATTTAGTCCTTGAAATCGAAACTATTAAAAACTTCACAATTAACTCCAATATATTCAAACCAAATTCAATATCATCCTCATCAACTTTCAAACACTTGAAATTTTTCTAAATTCACATGCTAAATTTTTACTTATTTTCATATTAGTCCATCAACTCGAAACTAACGAAAATTCCTTTACAAAATAATTCTAAACAAAAACCAATTTCACAAATTCATCATTTAATCACAAGAACACCTAGACTTCATTAATGTCAAGTTTCAAAATCTTTAACTATTTTATGAAATAGTCCTTGTATTAGCTAGATTAAGCTACAACGATCTCAAAAACATAAAAATTACTAAAAATGCATAAAAATACATACCATGCAAAGCAAAGAAGATGATCGAAATGTTTTAGAGTTCTTCAATGGTGCATTCGGTTTTGAAATATGAAGAAGAAACATGATAATGGTTTTTGTTATATTTTTTTTACTTTTATTATTATTATTATTATCTTTATTAGCATGTAATTAACATACAAAATTAACTAAAAGCATCACTAATCGTCCCACTATAGTAATAATAGTATTATTGACTTATAAGTCCTTCCATTTATGTTAATTAAGCCATTAAATCAATAAAATTCAATAGCAATTAAGTTTTATGTCTTTTATGATTTAGTCCTTTTTCTTTAATTAACAAGCCAAACATTAAAATTCATAGACCGAACTTCAATATACTTAAATAGTTACTTCGTAAATGAGGTCCCGATACATCATTTTCCACAACCACTTGACTTTAGGGGCAATCTACTTGAACTTAACTATTTGTTAAATTATCAGAAATTATCATATCAAAATTCAATATAATACTATATTTGACTCATATGAATTAAATGATAATAATTACAGACTCACTAGTTGGATTTATGGTCTCAAAATCACTATTTTCCAAAACCACTGAAAATGGGTTGTTGCAACTCTCACCCCTTATATAATTTAGTCCTCAAAATTGTCTTACCTAGAAATAAGTTCAGGTATTACGATCTCATAGATTCTTCTGTTTCCTACATACCTTCCTCAACTCTGTGCTGGTACCGTAATACTTTAACCAACGATACACATTTATTCCATAATTCTTTCACTTCCTAAGCTAAAATTCTAATCGGTTCTTCATTATAAGTCAAATCAGGCTGCAACTCAATTTCATTTGTAGATAATACATATGATGAATTAGAACGATAGTAACGAAGCATCAAAACATGATAAACATTATGGATTCTATCAAGTTCTGGAGGTAATGCTAAGCGATCAGCCACAGATCTGATTCTTTCCAGAATTTCACATGGTCCAATGAATCTCGAACTGAGTTATCATTTTCTACCAAAATGCAACACTTTTCTTCATTGTGAGACTTTCAGAAACACTTTCTCACCGGCAGAAAACTCAATACCTTTACGTTTTAGATCAACATAAGATTTTTGACGATTGGATGCAACTTTCTAATTATCATAGATGATTCAAACTTCATCTTCAGTTTCTCGAACCAGATCAACTCTGACTAACTTTCTTTTATTTAGTTCAGACCAGTATAACAAACTTCTACATTTACCCTCATACAAAGCCTTGTATGAAGCCTTTCTTATACTTGATTGGTAACTGTTGTTGTAAGCAAACTTAGCTAACGATAAATATATTTCCCAACTACCTTCAAATTCAACAACACAACACCATAACATATCTTCCAGAATTTGTATTACCCGTTCTAACTAACCATCCATTTACAGATGAAAGGCTGTAGTGAAATTTAATCTGGAGCCCAAAGCCTCATGCAACTTCAAATTCTAGAGGTAAACCTCGAATCATGATCAGATATGATCGACACTAGTACACTGTGTATGTAACACCCGTAACTCATATCCGTCGCTGAAACAGGGTTACGGAGCATTACTGGATTTTACAATTCAAACATTTCATAACATATCATTAAACATATTAAAACCAATTCAAAACATAAAAATTGTCCCTTATATGAGCGCTCAAGGCCCAAAATACACATTAAAAACAAGTCGAGACTAAATCGAAAACTCAAAGGAATTTTTAGAAAACATTGAAAATTTTCAATACTACAAGGGTCACACAGTCATGTGGCTAGGCCGTGTGACTCACAAGATCAAGAGACACACCCGTGTCTTAGGCTATGTGGGCATTCGAAGTAGGGACACACGACCAAGCCACACGTCCGTGTGCCAACCTGTGTGCTAAGTTGTGTAACATCCTAACTTGCAACCCTTTTATTGCTATAGGGGACACAAGACCATGTCACCTGGCCAAGTGTCACACACAGCTGAGACACACGCCTGTGTCTCTGCCCGTGTGGACAAAAATAGGCCATTTTACAAGCCATTTTCTCACCCAAATTGGCATGTACCTACACACAACATTGCACATACTATCAAACCATTACAAGGCATCCAAATCAAGCATAAACAAGTCTTATACATATGATATAATATCATACAACCAATATACCCTTAGGCACCACAAATGACAATATATAAACATTCCTAACTTTTTATGCACTTTGACCAAAAAATCAATTAACTTACATGCATATTTGCACCAATACATACCAAATAATTTTCTTACCAAAACACAACCATTTTGTAACACCCCTAACCCATATCCGTCGTCGGAACAGGGTTTCAGAGCATTACTTAAACTTTCAAAATAATTTTTTAATAATTTATGTAAATTACTATTCATTAACAGAGATTATCCAAAACGTCCCTTAATTGGACCGTCGAGGCCCAATACGAGTATTAGAATCAAGTCGGAACTTAATCAGAAAGTCTAAGAATTTTTCACGACTTATAAAAATTTTCCAAGGTCCAGGGCTCACACACCCGTATGGTCCAAGGGACACGTCCGTGCGACTCTGGGACATGCCCCTGCTAGAGGCTGTATTTGACCCCGTGTAACTCTCTGACTTGTGCACACGACAATGCCACACGCCCGTGTGCTAGGTCATGTGGTTAATTAATTCAATTCAAAATTAGGTGCAGGTTTCACACGGCCAAGACACATGCCCGTGTCCTAGGCTGTGTGGGACACACGGCTAAGACACATGCCTGTGTCTCTGCCGGTGTGCTTAATTCTGAGCATACAATATCAAGTTGACCATCCATTAGCAATATTGCCTAAACACATGCACTCAATCAAACATGTTAGTCACCAAAATCTTCATAACAATCAAGTGAACATAGATGAGCTCATCATGTAATATTCTTTCAAGTCATTATCATTTCATCTCATAATTCTCATGCCATATCAAGTGTTGTGTCCGTTGAATTATTAAAATTCCGATGGATGCTCAAGTGGTACATTCAAGGTGTACAATTCATTAACCCGTCAATTCTTATTCAAGAGTACCCATTAGGGCATTTAATCAAAGAACATACTCTCGAGCCACAGGTTGTATTACAGGATTACCAGTCCAGGCTAAATCCTTTATGTAACGTATGCTCAGAAGAGCTCAATTAGGATTACCAGTCCAGGTTAAACCCTAATTGTAACATATGATCGAGAGGGATTATATCAGGATTACCCATTCGGGCTAAATCCTTTTCGTAACAAGGTCAATAGGATTACTTGTCTTAGCTAAATCCTATCCGCAACAAATGCAGGACCTTATTCGTTACGGGAGAGCGCATATATTCATCAGAATTCAATATTCAATCGGGACTTAACCCCTTTTTCACCATTTCAAGCATGTATTCAATTTTTCATTATATCATTTAAATAATATACATCAATATAAGTGACATTTCATACAAACACAACATTCAATTAAACATATTTACATGCCCGATTAAGTTACACAAACTTACCTCGACACTTGTTCGCGTATACAATCTACTAATCTGGAACATTTTCTTTTCCTCAGTCTAACCTCAAATTTGTGTTGTTCGAATCTATATAAATAGCTTTAATCATCAATTTCACATATTTCATATTTATTTGGACTCAATTTACGTCCTAGGAAAAATTACCATTTTGTCCCTAACTTTTCCATAAATTCCAATTTTGTCTCTAGGTTCAAAAAACAAAACTTGTTCAATTTACTCCCTATTCCAAGCCTTACCAAAATCCCATTACAAATTTTATAGCACATGTGTTCATGAAAATTCAGAATTTTTCATCAAATTTCACAACTTTACATTTTAGTCCCTAAATCATGTTTTCATCAAAAATCACTTTGTAAAAGTTGTTTATCTATCAACAACCTTTCATTTTCTACCATAAATTTCTAATTTTCAGTATATACATCCATGACCCAAATTTCATACCTTGATAACTTTTCAAATTAATCCCCCAAATAGATAGATTAGACTATCTCAGTTTTAAAAATATCAAAATTACTAAAAATGGGACAAGGAAACTTACCCAATTAAGCCTTGAATGTTTCTTCTCTCTCTCCTAGGGTTTCCATATAATTTTGAGGTTGAAGATGACAAAATAAAATGATTTTTTCTTCTTATCATCTTTTAATTAATTAATTATTTTAGTTTCCAATTTAGTCCAAACTCTTTTCTAATTTTTCCATGGATGACTCACCAAAAATCTACATACTTATCTTTATTGGTCTAATTATCATACAAGGACCTCTAGATTTGAATTCCATAGCTATTTAATCTTTATAGCTACTATAACTCAACTTTCGCATTTTATGCAATTTAGTCCTCGTAATTAAACACTCAATCGATAAAATTTTCGTATCAAAATTTTCACAGGACATGTCTATCATAATACGGACTATCTAATAAAATAAAAATAAATTTTATTTTTGGGTCAGATTTATGGTCCTGAAACTACTGTTCCGATTTCACTAAAAGATGCGCTGTTACACATTTGGTACCAAAATGCCATTCAATAATTAGCATCAATAGTTATTTAAACTACTCAAACAGAGTACCAATTCTCAATAAGTCACAAGCCATATAAATTATGCATATTCATCTATCATTTCATCTTCCATCATTCAACCACATTAACCACACCATCACTCATATTAACTCTAATATTTACATGCCAAAACCAAACCCATGTCATCATCAAAATACGAAAACAAAAGCCAAACAAATGGCTATAATCCCAACAAAACATATAGGCCAACATTAGCCAAAATAACCTATACATGCCATTATAACCGAAATTAAACATCCAAAATTACCAAAAGAGCCAATGGATAGTGTGATATAGCTCTGACAAGCTTCCAACTCGAACGAGCTTCCAACTCACTATAAAACACGGTAAATAACACAGAGTAAGCATTTAAGCTTAGTAAGTTTGTATAACTTAAATTACCATTTAATTAAGTAATAGGTAAGTAACAAAGCATATCCCAACAAGATTTGACCAAATGCCTAAGCATATATACACTAATCAATATTAGTCATGTAAATACATATATGAACCAATACTCATTGATGAGCTCAACAATTATTCAAGTTCCATAAACAAGTATCATCCATTTCATATGTCTATATCTCATGTAACATCATTTCCATGTATTTCATGTATACACCTATAATAGTTCGCATGAAACTCATATAATTTTGTAACAGAATATAGCCTGTTGAATCGTTTAGAATACCGTTGGATACTTGGGATATCTCACACATAATGTGCTAGCTCATATAAATGTAATTCATCACTGTGAATCTGTATGCTCATTTGAGCTGAAGATCGATATGCTTTCACAAGTTATGAATTGGTAAGCTCTTACGAGCTATGAATCGGTAACCCTAATGAATGTCATTTGTATCCTACGGATTCCTAAGGTTCAAATGGGGCTCGGTAATCGTCGTACATTGTTGGATATGCACTTGGTAATTATACATGACAAATCATAACATTATATAATTCAATTAAAAACACATAAACATAATTTAATTACACGAACTTACCTCGACGAGTACTCGTAGATACGGAGGCAATTAATTCGAGACTTTCTCTTTGCCCTGATCTAACTCTGTACGAGGTCTAAATGGATTTATACGGATAAATTTTAACTCAATTCAATTTAATCTAAAACATATTTTTGGAAAAATTACCATTTTCCCCTATACTTTTAAATTCTTTGCAATTTAGTCCCTAGCTCATAAAATGAATATTCATGCAATTCATGCTTAACCCACTATAGTTGAATTTCATATAAGTCCTTAGCAAACCCTATATTTCATTTATTTCACAAATTTACCATGTATAATTTCTATTTTTCAATTTAATCCCTATTTGACAATCCATAAAAAAATATCTTTAACAACAACCATTCATTTTCTAACATTGAACTTCAAAACTCATATACATGCATCAAAGGTAAAACCCTAATTGTTTAAAAATTTCACAAATTAGTCCCTGGGCTAGCTAGATTAAGCTACAACGATCCCAAAAACATAAAAATCATTAAAAACGGATTAAAAATACATACCTAATCAAATGAATATGAATGGCCGAATGTCAAGCTTAACAATTGCTTCTTATTCTTCTAATTTTGGTTGAATAAAGATAATGGAAGATGGTGATTAATTTATTTCATTTGTTTTTTATCATTAATTACCTATTTACAATTATAACCTTTAAAATCAATAATAATTACACAATATACCAAGCCATCATATTCCACTAACACATTTATGGTATAATTACCATATAAGGACTTCTACTTTAAAGTTCTATAGATATTTAATACCTTTAGCCTATAGAACTCCACTTTACACTTTACGCGATTTAGTCTTTTTTATCAAATTGAGCATGTAAACGGTAAAATTTCTTAACAAAATTTTTAGACGGTATTACTATCATGTTGTAGGAAATAAAATAATAGTAAAATAAATTTTTTAACCTCAGATTTGTGGTACCGAAACCACTATTCTGATTTCACTAAAAACGGGCTGTTATAGTGTAATATCACAATTTCAAAAACATATAATTTAGCTAATTTCTTATGTTAGTAATCAATTCGAACAAGTCTAATATGTGTTGATTTCATCCATCTATCTACGATAATCCAAATTAAATTTTTTTTTCAAAGTCAATGGCAACCTTGAAAGAAAATCCATAGTGACACGCTTCCATTTCCACTTACAAGTTGTAACAAACCTGATGGAACCTGATGTTCGACTTTCACCTGCTAGCACATCAAGCACCTAGATACGAATTATGATATTTCACATTTCAACATTGGCCACCAATAATGTTGTTTCAAATCGTTATACATTTTATTGCTTCTGTAACACCCCGAACCCGAGACCGTTGCCAGTGTCGGACACGAGGGGTTAACAAGCCAAAACCACTTATGGCACCGACCAATTTGACATTCCCAGGCAAGCTGGAAAACTGCATCGCTGTCGCCTTAAAAAGCATATCTCGAGTTTCACAACTCGGAAACTGATTCCGTAAATTTTACCTGAATTTAGACTCATATGTCCATCCATGGATTTATTTCTAGAATTTTTGGTCGGGCCAATTGGTACAGTTTATTAGTTAAAGTCGCCCATGTTACAGGGTCGACTACACTGACCTTCGCGCGTTACAACTTAAATATCTCTCTGTACAGGGTTTCAATACTGATACCATTTGTTTCCAATGAAACTAGACTCAAAAAGGAATCTGCACATATAAGGCATGACTTCTAATTCATTCTGGATAATTTATGGAAAATTTTCAAAGTCGCGACAGGGGACCCAGAAACCGTTCTGGCCCTGTCTCACGAGAACTTTAATATCTCTCGGTATACTGATCATATGATCGTTTCGTTACTTTAATATGAAAATAGACTCGTCAAGGTTCGACCACATAATTTATTCACTATTTAACACCATTCCTACAAATTTTGGTGATTTTTCACATCCACGTCACTGCAGCTGGCAGCCTCTGTTTTTAAGGTAGGCTTTACCTATATTGTAGTTCCCATGGACCAACTATAGTCTAGTCATACTTAGGTCCACATATGATCATATTTAACCATTCCAATGGCTGATCATGTGACCAACTCTCTCATTCCAAACCATAATCACATCATGAAACCAAATATAATTACAAACCACATATGGTCAAATTCCATACTCCACTATTACGAACCATTTTCGCATGGCCGTATACATATACATCACAAGTACTTAAAAATAACCGAGGGTAGTCCTATACATGCCATATCCAAAACTCAACTAAAGGAGTACCAAAAGGGCTTTGATAGTGTGGTTGACTTCAACTTCTATGATCCCGAATCCGATCGCTAACGAGCAAAATCTATAAACAGAGAAACAAAGAAACGGAGTAAGCAATTTATGCTTAGTAAGTTTGAGCCATAATATACACACAACCAAAGCATAGCATTCAAGTAGCTAAACAATAATTCATATGCACAATTTCTCAAAGACATGCTTACTTCACAATCCCAACTCTTATATTCATACGCAAATAACGGCCTAGTTAATGCCGATAGCTCATTTATCATTAGAGCGAATATTAATGCGCATTTACTCATAGTGTGCAAAGCTCACACAAAACATACCTTGTTGTTGGGAATTTCACATGTGCAATAACTGAAAATTTTCCAGCAGCTTATAAATTTCAATTCACATACCTTCGGAGTTTATCCGGATATAGCTACTCGTTCAAAACACCTTGGGACATAGCCGGTTATGGTAACCCGCACAAATGCCTTGGGACTTAACCCGGATATCACAACTCGCACAATTGCCTTGGGCTTAGCCCGGTATCATAGCTCGCACAATTGCCTTGGGCTTAGCCGGATATCATAGCTTCGCACAATTGCCTTGGGCTTAGCCCGGGTATCATAGCTCGCACAATTGCCTTCGGGCTTAGCCCGGATATCACTCGAACATTCATACACATCTTTGTTTCATTTTCACAACAAAACTTTTATGCACAATTCACTTAACAAAAATATCATTTCGGCTCAATGGCCATATACAAGGGCGAATTTCGATTGCTTATTACTTCATTCAATCGAATCAAAATCTAAGTTTCGATACTCGAAAACTTACCTCGGATGTTGTCGAATGATTCCGATGGCTATTCGACTACTTTTTCCTTCCCTTTATCGGATTTGGTCCCTCTTTGCTCTTGAGCTTAATTTAGCAAATAAATTGATTCAATCATTTGAGTATCAAAAAGAGGAACTCAAGGCACTTAGCCCACATATATTCACTAGACATTAAAGTCACATAAGTACGGAATTCATGAATCGACTCAACACACAAAGCCTTCAACATGCTTACTCATGGCCGAACAACACAACCTCTTAGGTACTCATTCATGGGCCGATTATGCATGTTGATGTTGAGGCCAATTACATGTTTAATACCACACATGCATGGCACACATTTTACTAGCTAATGCTTTACATATTGTAGCTCAATACACATCTATCATTTGCTTCATAATCAAAACACAATCACATGAAAATACATACTTTGAGGTAGTATATATGTCATTCCAACACATCATGTGCAAACATATATATATATAGGTGCATGGTCAATCTCAAGGGGTTCATACCCATCCAAACACAAATTTTACCAATCAAGTAACAAGCATAAATCATGCTCATGGATGCACCATGGCGAATACATCACAACCATACCCTTTTAACTTTGGTCATGGTTAAACAAAGAATTCAATGTCCTACTCAAGAATACTAAAAAGAAATTTCAAGAGTAGTCAATCCATCATTACATGCATCATCAACAAGCTTCACATTTAGCATGCAATGGCTTTAACACAATATCAACCTTGGCCAAATACCATTTTCATGGCATAACAAGGATTTGAACCATGGCTAACATGCACATCAAGTTAGCAACCAAAACAAGCATGAACCTCATGACACAACCTCAAACATACCTTAATCTTGATGCAATTATAGCGAATCTCCTTCTAGTTCTCTTCTAAACCAAGCATGAAGCAAAAATCCTTCCTTTTCCTTAGTATTTTCGGCCAAAGAAGAGAAAAATGGATGAACAAAATTTTTTCTTTGCTTCTCTTTCACTCACGGCAAAAGGGGAAAGGATGAGCAAATTTTTATTTTTTGTTTCTCTTCCTACATGCTTAATTTTTTATCATTTATCACATCATGCATTAACAAAACATGTCATAACATGTTTTCCTTGCCCATATTCCTTGTCATGGCGGCCACTATACCATCTTTGGGGAAATTTGACATGCAAATCCCTTATTTTTGCATGCATGATCAACTAGTCATCACACATTTCCCCATCATACTTTCAAAGTTTACTACTAGGTCCTTTCTAGTGAAATTCACATTTATAATTCTAAATTGAAACATCAAAATGTCATACACAAATTAACACATATCATAGGCATCAAAATAAATTTTTAAATTATTTTTATGCCTCGATTTTGTGGTCCCGAAACCACATCCCGACTAGGGTCAATTTTGGGCTGTCACAGCTTCTAGGATGAATCGAATAAACACTACTTTAAGCTTCGTTTAACAATTCTCGTTTCAACCCTGAATCATTTGGTACGCACAACGATTGTGAAAGTTTAGGAAATCATTGATTTCGATACAGAAATCAGTCGTTTGGCCATTTTTCACTAGATCTTGCTTCGCTAACAATTTCGGATCATTTTTCTAAAGCTATTGAATTTATGATAAGGATATCGGTTTCACTTTTAATTCAACCAAAATAGAAGCATCATGTGCCAACATCAAACTTGCATTCATAGCCCTCAAAGAAAATAGATATTTATCAGTTACAATATTAGCTTTCCTGGGATGGTAATCAATCACTACATCATAATTTTTTTAGTAATTCAAGCCATCTATACTGTCGCAAGTTCAAATCTTTTTGAGTCATAAACTATTTTAGACTTTTATGATTAGTGAAAACATGACATTTTTCACCATATAAATAATGCCGCAAGATATTTAAAGCAAAAACAATTGCTGCCAACTCTAAATCATGCATCGAGTAGTTTCTCTCATGAGGCTTCAATTGTCGTGAGGGATAAGTAATTATTTTCCTATTCTGCATCAAAATGAAACTGATTTGCTGTAATTTAGTGTAGCAGATTAAACTAATTTTCACACTTAAGGAGCCTAAATACAAACAATTTTTATTACATTTTAGTTAAGTTTCTTTATTTTTGTGACTTGGTCGTGTGACTTCAATTTCTTCATGCCCTAAAAGTTAGAGAGTTACACGGGTTAGGGACACTCGCGTGTGTAGTATACGGTCTGACCACACAGGCGTGTAGCCCTACACCTTGGAAAATTTTTGTAATATCGCGAAAAAGTTTATGAGTTTCCGATTAAGTCTCGACTTGATTCTAATGCTCGTATTGGTCCTTGAGGGTCCAACTAAGGGACGTTTTGAATAATCTCGATAATTGAATAGTAATTTATGTAAATAAAATATCTGAAAATGTTTTGAAACTTTCGGTAATGCTCCATAACCCTGTTCCAGTGATGGATACGGGTTAGGGATGTTACATTTAGTAGATCCTAGCTACGATTTAGTCGGTTCTCAGACTGAACGTAGCATATGTGAAGTCCAAAAATACAGGCAATTATGTAACCTATGATAATGTGATATCTCCCGACTCTGATGAAATTATCTTACAAATAGACAGAGATTCTTTCCACTGAGCTAATTACGATACTACTGAAAGTGATACTCACGTGCCTGAGTAAAAAACATTACTAATGATAAAATAGAATTCGAAAAGGGACAAATAAATTTATGTTATATCAGTATATACATGAAAACTATATTGTGAGGCTTACGATCTCCACCCCCTTACCAGTATAGTTTTATATAATGAAATTCACAAGGTTTATATAGACTAAGCTCATGAATGTGAAACAAAAGAGTTCAAAGGTTGAATGATTAATGATTGGGTCAGAATTGAAAATGGGTTAGTAAGTAAAGACGGTATTAAAAGAGATATCAGATTTTTCTAAAGATTTTTCTGAATATGTGTTGTCATTGTTAAGGAAGAAGATTATTCATGAGTAATGAACTTATCCAGATATGATAATTACAGGATGTATTAGTTGAAAATTCTTCCGACTCAACTCTTTTAGTGAACTGAATAATGTAAGATTATTGATGAGTTTATTAGTCAGTGGATTAGTGATGAAATTGTAAAGATATTTGAATACAACTGTTATCATTGAGTATATTACATCTATCTTTTCTGGATACTCTATAAGTTTTGTTATTCTCAAAGGCATATGAAATTGTGCATGTTCAGATGCAATATTTATTGTATTGAAAGGCTGGCTAATTATAATAGATGGAATTACTAAAAGTCTGGTTGATTCATGAGTGGTATTGCTCTATTTTTTTTCTTGGGTTTTCCAATTTATCATGATTGATATAAGATTTGATGATAAGGTTTATATGATATCATTTTCTACTTCTACTGATTGAAGCCCTGAATTGCGAATATGCAAGTTATATTGTCTTTATCACAATTGTTTCTACTGAGTATGCGTGATATTATTGTACTGAATTTTTCTCTGAGATATCATTGATCTCTTTTTTATGTAAACATGGGTTATCTGTGAAAGATATTCTTTGATTGGAGTTAATTACAATTATTACCACTATAAATATTGACTTGATCATGAGGTATGGTGATAAAGATCATAGATTATAGAAACTGTATTACTACATTGGTTATTATTGGGGCCACTTTCGATTCTCCCTCTTTTAAGTTGATGTGCACTGTTGATGTTGAAATGTTGCTTTATCTATATAGCTGAAATGTCAGTCATATTATTGCACAATGGTTTAAAATCTATTTGATGGTTGTGGTTTTGGAAAAACTCAAAGTTTTAATGTTAATAATTGAAATAGCTACATTGATGACCCAGTCATTACAGAAAAGAGGTAAGATTTGAATGGACCGATAAATATCAGTAAAGTTTTGACCAGTTAGAAGCTTTGTTGACCGAAGTATTAATTCTGGTTCAACTTGAATCAGGTAAGGAGTTTGCTATTAAAGAGATGTATTATTGAATGGGATTAGATTATGTTTTGATGCTGTAAGGTAAGGTAATAGCCTGTACTTTCAGACAATTAAAGACCACATGGAAAGAATTACTTGATACATGACCTAGAATTGACAGCTATTATTTTTTTGTTGAAATCTGACAACATTACTTGTTTGGTGAAAAATTTCATATATTCACCGATTATAAAAAGTTGAAGTATTTGATGTTGGAAAATGATTTGACTTTGAGATAGTGTATATTACTTGAATTGTTGAGAGATTATGATTTACAATTGAATATCATTCAGAAAGAATGAATGTAGTTGTAGATATTCTGAGTAGAAAATTTATGTTTGCTTTGCTAGCCATGGATACCGATTGCTATTGTATGATGAAAGATTAATTTTAGCTGAGTATAGAGCTAAACCAATGATTCTATAGCAGAATAGTGAAACTCAGAAAAGTGATAATGAGTTGTAAGTTAAATGGGTATAGAATGAAATAATTATTAAATCAGGATAGCAGATTTGAATTTGATGGTTGTCTGTCATTCCAAGATAGAGCCTGTGTACTAAAGAATTTAGAATTTTTACAGAAAATTTTACATGAATGATCATAGTGGTACTATGTCTATTTACTTGAAGAATGATAAAATGTATAATGATTTGAAAAAGATGTATTAGTAGCTTGGTATGAAACGTGGTATTTCTGAATCTGTATTTAAATGTTGGATGTGTCAGCAAGATAAGGATGATACTTTCAAGATGGGTGTAGTTAGTGAAAATACCGAAATGGAAATGGGACAAGTTACCATAAGTTTTATATCAGGATTATCCCTGTCTATGAAAAGGAAAGATACTATTTGAGTACTTGTCAATTGTTTGGCAAAGCCTGCATATTCTATTCTAGAATGAGTGGATTTCACACTTGATAGATTGCTTGAATGATCTTTTTGAGGTTGTCAAATTATATGATGTGCTATCTTCTTCTATGTCTAATAGAGATCTACAGTTTAAATTTCGATTCTAAAACAAGTTACAAGAAACTCTGGGTATACGGTTACATTTTAGTATTGTATTTCATTTTCAGACAGATGATTAATTTGAACATATGATTCAAATTTTGGAAGATCTGCTTTGATGTTGTGTACTTGAAGTTGAAAGTAACTGGGAAAAGTATTTGCCTCTAGTTGAATTTTCTTATTATAAAAGTTAACAGTGAAGTATAAAATTGTACTGTATGAGGTTTTATATGGTCACAAGTGCAAAACTCCATAGTTTTGGACTGAGCTCAGCGAGAAAAGATATATGGAGTAGGCTTGATTCTTTGAAACTGAAGAAAGATGAGAATAATATGTGACAATTTAAAAGCAGTATTTGATTGTCAGAAGTCCGGTTTGGATCTAAAAGTAAAAGAAATAGAGTTTCAGATGGGTGACAAAATATTTTTGAAAGTTTCGCCATGGAAAAAAGCTCTCCAGTTTGGTAGTAAAGGCAAATTAATTCTGTGGTTTAATGGGTCATATGAGATCATTGAAAAGAACTAGACTTGTTGCGTATTGATTGGTATTATTATCAGAGTTCTACAGAATTTACAATGTTTTATGTGTACATGTGTTATAACAGTATCGATCAAACCCGTCATTTGTTATTTCTCTGATAGAGATTGAAATTTATCTTGACATGACTTACAATGAATGACTAGCTGAAATTCTGACCTATGAAGTGAAAGAAATGAAAAATATAAAGGTAGCTTTAGTAAAAGTTCTTTGACAATGATGCGATATAGAGAAAGCTATCTGGGAATCGAATGGAAACATGAGAAAATAATGTCTGAATCTCTTTACTAGTAAAATTTTCAAGGATGAAAATTCCTTAAGGGGGAGAGGGGGGAGAGTTGTAACAACCCAATTTCGGTGAAATCGGAACAGTGGTCTCGAGACCATAAATCCGAGCCAAAAAATAAATTTTATTTTTATTTTATTATATGGTCCATATTCTGATAGAAATGTCATGTGAAAATTTTGATAAGAAAATTTTACCGATTATGTGTTAAATTATGGGAAGGACCAAATCGCATAAAATGCAAAAGTTGGATTCTAGTAGCTAAAAGGATCAAATAGCTATGGAATTCAAAAATTATTGTCCTTTTATGGTAATTAGACCATTAAAGAAATTATGTAGATATTTTGGTATAACTCATCCATGGAAAAATAAAAAAAGGATAAGGACTAAATTGGAAAGATGAAAAGTTATTAAATGACAATTTAATTAAATGAAAAAGAAAACAATTTCATAACATCTTCCCCAAATATTTTGATGGAAACCTTAGGAGGGAGGAAGAAGACTTATCAAGCTTATTTGGGTCAGTAATCAAGTCCCGTTTTTAGTAATTTTTATATTTTTAAAACTGGGATAGTCTAATCTATCTATTTGGGGGATTAATTTGAAAAGTTATAAAAGTATGAAATTTGGGTCATGGATGACTATGCTAAAAATTAGAAATGTATGGTAGAAAATGAAAGGTTGTTGATAGATAAACAACTTTTACAAAGCAATTTTTGATGGAAACTTGATTTAGGGACTAAAATGAAAAAGTGATAAAACCAATGGAAAATTCTAAAATTTGTGTAATGTATGTGCTGTAAATGTAGTATATAAATTTTGTCTAGGCTTGGAAAGAGGATTAAATATCATGAATTTCATTTTCCGAGCCTAGGGACGAAATAGGAATTTATGAAAAAGTTAGGGGCAAAATGGTAATTTTTCCTAGGATGAAAATTGAGTTAAGTTGAATATAAAATGTGATAAATTAATGTCAAATTTACTCGTATAGATCTAGGTAGACCAAATTCGGAGCTAGAACGAGGAAAGGAAGAAAATGTCGGATTAGTAGATTTGTGTACATGAACATTGTCGAGGTGAGTTCGTGTAAATAAATTTTATATGTTTTTATGCTTGAATTAAGTGTTTTGTTTGTGAATTGTATAAGCATCATATATGTATATGGCGTTGAAATTATACTTGACAAAGCCCTATTAATAAAAATGCTCGCTAAAGAATAAACGAGAAAAATGTTACTTTTATGCTTGGAACGAATGTGGAATGTGATCATTTAAATTGTATGAATGTTATAGATGTATGAAATAATTACATGTCGAGAAATGCTTGAAAATGTTAAATCTTGTTGAATAAATGAATATTGATGGATATGTGATTACTCAAAATGAATGAGGTCCTGCATTTGTTGCTAACGGGATTTATCTTGGATGAGTAATCCTATTGAGCTCAATAATGAAAGGATTTAGCCCGGATGGGTAATCCTGATATAAATCCTCTCGAGCACATGTTATGAATTGGATTTAGCCCAGACAGGTAATACAGATCAAGCTCTTTAGAGCATATGTCATAAAAAGAATTTAGCCTGGACTAGTAGTCCTGTCGTATACATGTGTGGCTCGAGAGTTTACTCTCCGATGTAGTACCCTATGGGTACCATTGGACATGAATTGATGAATCTTGATTCATACACCTCGAGTGTACTACTTGTGTAACGATCGATATTTTAGATTAATTCAATGGGTAAAAATCTTAATATGAAAGAATACGGATGATAAATGAGTTATTACACGTATCCAGCTGAAATACAAGTAAATGATGATACATGACATATGATAAATGAAAACATGAGATGATGATATTTATACATGGACTTTATTTGATAAATATATGTTCATTCTTGATTATAGACTTGTACACCTTGAGTGTACTAATCGTGACCTTGATGTTTTGAGTAGTATGAGTAAAGTTCTGATATGAAAGGATCTGAATTATGAAATTATACTTGAAATAATGAGATGAATTATGCATGTTGAATGAATACATGCTGTAGAAAGCATATGTGCTTGGAAACTTGATTGTTGTTGAGCCCATATATGTTTTTATGTTAAAATGGAATACATGACTAACAAGGGCAATGAGAATGTGTGTAGGGCTTGAGATTAAATGGATTGATTATGCCTTACATAGTTAGCTCAAAATAAAAAGAATGGTAAGTTAAGTACCATGTTATACAAACTTACTAAGTATTTTATGCTATATTTTATGCTTACTTAGTTTTATTTCTCTGTTTTAGAGTAAATCAAAATAAAAAGAATGGATTGAAAGCTCGGCGGAGATCACTCACACTATCCATTGGCCCATGTCGGTACAATATGGTAATCAATTATGGTTGTAATGGCATGTATAGGAAATATTGGCCATATTGGCATGTAAATGTAAATGATGCTTGTAATCTAGCGATTGGAATGGCTAGTAATGGTTTGTTTAAATATATTTGTAATGTCAAAAGATGGTAGCTACATATATGTCAAGTAGTTGATCAAATAATGTTTAATACATGGATTGAACTAAAACAAGATTACGAACATCTATGGATGAAATGATATGCCATGATAAAAGATGGAATTTGCTTGATTTGAATGCTTGAAACGGTTGGTATCTAGATGTGTGATTCAAGTGCAGGTCATAAGGTGATTTTGGGTGAGAAATGAAGCTAGGAATGGCTTTATATTTTCCACAAGGGCAGACACACGGGACTGTGCCTAAACCGTGTGTGACACACTACCTTGTAACATGGGCGTGTGGTTAGGCTACGTGTCCCTGCATCTTAAAAATGAGAAACAAAATGCTCAGAATTGGGCACACGGGCAGAGACATGGGCGTGTGTCTCAGCTGTGTAGTTGAAACGGCCTTGAACATGGGTGTGTTATGTAACACCCCACACCTGAGCCCTATGCCGGGATAGGATACGAGGCGTTACCACAGTTAATCACATACATACAATCATTTCGATTTCATTAAGACTCGATCAAATGAAAAACTTTTTCAAACTTTGTCTAAACTCCTTAATATGGGCCTACAGGGCCCCGAAATCCATTGGAAACCATTCGGGACCAACCTGGGTCCTTTAACTAACTTTAGAAAAAGAACTCTTGAAACAGGGCACACACCCGTGTGGTCATTATAACATGGCTGTGCTGATGGCCCATGTGACACACACGACCGAAGCATCTAGGGACACGTCCATGTCCCATGCCTATGTGAATTAAATTTTAAATTTGAACCTACAGGGGTTTTTACATGGCCTGACACAGGCCCGTGTCTATTGCCCGTGTCCCTCATACATGCATGACACGCCCGTGTCTTACCCCATGCCTAAAAACCTTAACATTCTATTTCTGACGTAAACATCCAATAAGGGGCACCCAACAAAGGCACACGCCCATGGCCAGAGGCCGTGTCCTCCACATGGCTGAGACACACGGTCGTGTCTCTGCCCGTGTGTTTACTACCATGCATACTAACTTGCAAATTTTACGTGCAGGGGACACATGGCCAAGCAACACGCCCATGGGGCTGACAGTGTGTCACACATGGCTTAGACATACGCCCGTGTGCCTACTCATGTAGACAATATAAGGCTATCTACCAAGCCTTTTGCCACCTTGAAACACCATCTAATGCCAACCAACATATCAAAGTCTAACTTAATATGATTTCTCAACCAAACAACCATAGCTAAGGCCTATATACATTTCTTATATTCAACCATGCCAACAACTTCACATTCATGAAAGACTATCTTGCATTCATATATAAACTTTCAATATTAGCCTTTTCCCATGGCCTTATACAAAATGAATCAAATGCTAAGGTGAGCCAACACATTTGGCCAATTAACAATGACACAAAACTCAAAAGTCAAGCTCCTATATATGCCATAATTAAAATAAAAGATCTAACTATATCAAGTGCTTCGGATGATAGTGCTCCGACGTAGGCAATGATCCTCGAGCTACTTTGGCGACATTATAAGAAAATGGAAAGGAAATAGGGTAAGCATAAAGCTTAGTAAGTTGCATGAAAATAATCATCAACTAATCATAGAATGATATACACATAACTTTTCATAGCTTATTCATGAATACCATAAATAATCATATGTACCACTTACTCATCACCATCAAATACAACTCATTTTGCATACATTGAGCCCATATCTCATACATTTCAATTAGGTACCTATACCACTCATCACTTGATCATAACTTTTCTCACTTTGATATAAATCATAAACCCTTTTTTGAACCATTTGGAATATTACCAGATACTCAATAGCCCTAACATGGGTTAAGATGCCGACGCCATGTCCTAGACATGGTCTTACACTGGCTTTCATATAGCGAGGCTGATGCCATGTCCCAGACAAGTCTTACACTGACAGACATCAAGCTTATGCCATGTCTTAGACAGGTCTTACACTAGCTTGTATATTGCGAGGATGATGCATGTCCCAGACATGTCTTACACTAGCTCTCGTCTCAATGCCAATGCATGTCGCAAACATGTCTTACACTAGCTTAAATATCTCGAGACCGATGCATGTCGCAGACATGTCTTACACTGGCTTTCATGCTGTGGCTGATGCATGTCCCAGACATGTCTTACAGTAGCACACATATCACCCGTACAAATATCCAAGTCTATTCCAAATGTTTAACGAAATTCTTTACTACATAAATTTCTCAACATCTATTCTCATATTCAAAATTCAGACAATTTATGCCATATCAACTCAATTACATATCATAAAGATATAGTTGCATTATTAACATACAACTTACCTCGAATTACAAAATGTAGACGACTAGTTCGGCTTAGTCCACCTGTTTTGCTTTTTCCCAGTCTAGGCCTGGATTTTGTAATTCTTGATCTATAATGATAAAAATTAAAAAAATTAATCATTTATTGATCTAGGTACTCAACAATTCATAATTAGGAAAAATGACCATTTTGCCGTTAGACTTTCATAAAATGACCATTTTACCCGTAGACCCGAAAATCATTTTTTATCACATTTTCTCTTTAATTAAGTCTACCGAATACTTCTTATACTAGGAGCAGCCCATAATTCTCATTATTTCACACATTTATCAACTATTTTACAACTTATGCAAAATGATCCTTAATTAGGATTTCCATGAAAACTATTTCACAAAAGTTGTTTATTTCACAACCAAGATTCATTTTCTTCCATAAAATTTCAGAAAACAACATGAACACTCTCATGGTAAAACCCTAGACTTTTAATTATTTTGCAAAATAGTCCCATTATTTGAAAGCTCATGCTACAAGGGTTCTAAAAGTACAAAAATCATCAAGAAAACCATCAAGATCACTTACTTGTGAGGGTTACAAGTTGATGAAATTTCAAGCTCCCAAAAACCCCATTTTTAGTGAAAATTCTGGTGGATGAGAAGGAAGAAATGAAAAAGATGATGGCTAGACACTAGGGTAATATTTTATTATACATTAAGCCACCTATGCATTTGACCATTTGAATTTCTTGTCCCCTATGGCCGGCCATCAGCTTCTAAGGGGTCTATTTTCCCTTTAAAGACCCCCAATTTTGGTTCTCTAGCTATTCGACACCCTTAGCTATCAAAGGAGGACTTTTACACTGTATGCGATTTAGTCCTTTTTCACAATTAAGCATGAAATCGCTAAAATTAATTCACCAAAATTTTCATACTCTCATGTAACCATGCCACAACACATAAAATAATATTAAAAATAATTTCTTCAACCTCGGATTAGTGCTCCCAAAACCATTGTTCTGACTGGGCCCAAAATCAGGTCGTTACATGTTACACGGCCGTGTGAAAACTGCACCTAAAATTCGAAAATAAAATTTGCCACACAGTCTAGCACACGGATGTGTGACTTCAATTTGTTCATTCCCTAAAAGTTCGAGAGTTACACAGGTTAGGGACACGGGTGTGTGTAGTACACGGTCTGACTACATGGGCGTGTCCCTATACCACACGGGCGTGTGAGCCCTGCACCTTGGAAAAATTTTCAAATATCGCGAAAAATTTTATGAGTTTTCGATTAAGTACCCACTTGATTCTAATGCTCGTATTGGTCCTTGAGGGTCCAATTAAGGGACTTTTTGAATGATCTCGGTAATTGAAAAGTAATTTATGTAAATAAAATATCTCAAATGTTTTGAAACTTTTGGTAACGCTCTAAAACCTTATTTCGGTGATGGATTCGGGTTAGGTGTGTTACAAGATTCGTGTTTTTAGTCCCAACGAACCCTTTTAGACAACGTCGGAGACAGATATAGAAATTGCATGCTAAATTATGCTTGACATACTTATCCCTTTCAGACTTCTTCATGTTAGACGCATTCATGCTTACAGACATGTAAGAAACATACTGTTCCTTTCTTTTTCAGAGCCATAAAGTCATGCTTTACTAGTTTCTGTTTAACACTTTAGTCAATTAGCACAAAAATATCTTAACTACAATATACATGTAAAAGTTAGTCTAAAGACTCACCTAGTGGTTACGAGTAGCAGCTTAAACACCAATTCCATCAGCCAACCTGGTACGGTAACAACCACTGCTTAATGGAACAGAGGAATGTCATTAAGATTCATCTGTTAACCCATAACCTTTCTTCAACCTATAAACTTGTATGGGTCTTATCTCCTCCAAGTACTCCGACAGATCTATGTTTTCTTTGAGAAGTTTATAAAACTTACCTTGTCATGGAGAAACCATTGGTGTTGTCCAAGATCTTAGTCTTAGCATTAAAAAATCTCCCTTCCTGCTCCTCAAAACAATAATGTTAGAAGAGTGAACAAGGGCCTCCTTATTGTATACAACATACCGATTTATATAACCTATAGCCTTATTGGAAACCTAGCAAGTGTCACTTTTTTACTGGATTGTCTTATCAAAGTTTTCAACTCCATGGAAACTTAATTGAGTGTTTTCCCTTTCTTTACAACTATGTTTGTTTACATCTGGTTAATACCTAACCAACTATCTCAATATTCTATTAGGGGCATCACTCCCTAATATATTAAGTACTCTTAAAAAAACCAATTTCAGATAAATAATTACTTAACTGAGATATTAGTTTAATAATTGAATCATGCAAGATATAAATAAAGCACAGTAATCTATTCGAAAATTTATACAACAATTAATTGGTCAGACCAACAGAATATAAAAAAAAACAAATATAAGAGAAGATATAAGAGAATGATCAAGAATAAATATATTGAAGCCTGGATCTGGAGCAATATCCATTTGCAATTGTATTCACATTGGAATAGAAAATTTTTGAATAAATAAACATAAAAAGGAATTCAAAGAAAATTGAATAGGAAAAACTATCTATATAAGAATGCACACCAATTTCGGTGACCCTCAGGTTCCTTATATAAGGAATAGGCTACGTGATGACCACTGAACCCTAGATACACTTAGATACCAACTAATACAATATTCTAATAAATGCTAGGGTCCAAATATGGAAATATACCAACTGTTTTGTAACAGCCTGATTTAGACCCTATCCGGAACGGTGGTTTTGGGACCACGAATCTGAGTTAGAAAAATATTTTAAAATTATATTATGTGTTTATCATGTATGAATTAATATCTATGAATTTTTTGTGCTTTAATTTTTTCGTTTGAGTGCTCGATTTAATAAAAGGGCTTAATCGCGTAAAATGAAAATTTGATGGTTTAATTTGTAAGGGCCAAATTGTGGTTGTATTTATAATTTGAAGTGTTTATGTTGCAATTAGGCCATTATGAATGGACGGCAATGGCATGCATTATTAAGTTGTTCTATTAAATTGTAAAGGTTAATATGGTAATTTATAAAGTAATGTGTTATAATAAAACATAAATTAAAATAACCATGCATATTATCTTGTTTTGATCGAAACTTGAGAAAGAAAGAAAATAAATAAAGCTTAGGGTATTCGACCATTGTTGAGCTTGATTAAGGTATGTAACTAGCTCGGTTTTTGATAATTTTTACATTTTTGAGATTGTTACAGTGTAATGTACAAAGCTCATGCTTGAATTTCTGATTTTGATGAATATTTTGAGATATGGAATTGATGAATAATTGAGCTTTTTGATGTTAGTTGATGAATTATGAAAGATATGTTTTGGATTAATATGTTTTGTATTAGAATTTTTGATGATTTTGAGTAATTGGGCTAAATTGCAAAAATAATAAATTGAGGGACTAAAATGTAAAATAAATGAAATGTATGGACTTGTATGAGTATAAGGAATATTCCACCTGAGCATGATGTGTGCAAATTTTGCATGTTTTGTGTTTTGTGCAATTTGGATTAAATTCTAAAAAGTGTAAAAGGTCAGGGGCAAATGGTAATTTTCCCATTTATGTGTTTTTGGACTAAATTGAATGAAATTATGTTTGAATGAGTTTAATTTGAATATGTTTAGATCAAGAACCAGAGTAATCAGATTTGGATCGAGGGAAAACCAAAGTTATCGATTAGTCGTCCCATTCTGACTATCGTTGTCCGAGGTAAGTTTATAAGCAATTAGATGTTGTTAATTTTAAATATGTTTGAAAGCTATGTGTATGAGTTCGATTCGATCGAGTTACGATGTCCGAAAGCCCCCTACGAACCTTAGGAATAGCTAGGATACATATGTCATGACATAGGATTTTCGATATCTGTTCTCGTGTAAGACCACGTTTGGGACATTGGCATCGATATATGATTACCTGTAAGACCATGTTGGGACATTGGAATTGTATTTGATTCGTGTAAGACCCTGTTTGGGATAGTGACATCGATATGTGATTGTATGTAAGACCACGTATGGGATGTTGACATTGTATGATATGTGTGATTATCCGAGTATCCTATTCAATTCTGAATGGTTCAACAAGCAATGATTAGTTGTGCTCGAATGTGTAAATCGAGCTAAAGTGATTAGGTATATGATATTTGATTATCTATTTGAAAATAAGGTAAAATTTATATATGAAAGTATATGTTGTATATGAAACTTTAAGCTTGAGATTAAATGTGATTATGTTATTATAAATTGGTTTGATTAAATTGAGTTGATTATGTCATTGAGTTATTTATTTGCTTATGACTTACTAAGCTATGATAGCTTACTGTGTGTATGTTTGCCTCTATTTTATAGACTGGGGAAGCTAGTTACAGGCTTGGGGATCGTGTAATATCCTGATTTTCGGGTTTTGTCGTGATTCTCGGTATTTTGGTAAAGTTTTTAAAATTAGGTATTTGGTTGTGAAATTCATAATTGGAGGGTGTAAATGGGCTTATGGAAGGCCCATGTGTTGGCTAAAACCCGATAGTATTCTTGAATTTTGGACTAAGAAGTTAGGGGATTTGGATAGGTGGTCTTATTAAAAATTGTGGGTAAAATGTATCACAAAAGAGCCTCTTGTAAAGTGGCTAAGTGACGCCACTAGGGAGCTAAAAAGGTGGTGTGTAAGTGGTTGGGGGAAGACCTGGGTTTGATTCCCTGTTATGGCAAGGTGATGTTAATTTTTATGCTTTGAGCATATAGGAGTTGTAGCCGAATGGAACTCTGTGGGAGAGAGTTTGAATCAGTCAAACGCATGGATTAAGGAGTGATAAGGGGAGAGATTTTAGGGATTTGAAAGAGGGATTAGATTTGGCCAAATAGGGGGGATTAGGGAGGAGAAATCGGCTGGGGGGAATTTGAGGGTTGTATATTCGGCATTAGGCTATAGTTGTGCCAATTTTCCTCTGTTTGAACACTGTAGAACCATTCTTTTCTTTTTATTTTCTTCTCTAACCGAAACTGCCACCCTTCCCATTCATCTTTCTCTCTTTTCTTTTTTAAAACCAGCCCATTTTTCCCTTTCGCTTCATCTACTACTCCCTTTCTTATCTTCACCTTTGCCGAAAAGCCACAAAAGCTAAAACCTGTGAAGCTAGGTGGTGCCGATTCCATTGTTGACCAGCAACCTTCTTTTCTCTTCACTTTTTGGTGGCCAATTCCTTCTTCTGTCGAACTCTAAGTGGTACAAAAGAAGACGGTGGTAAGTATTCGTACTCTAATCGATCCAGTAGTAACTGTTGACAAAAGTCGAAACCCCCTATAGTTTAGGGAGGTTGCCAATTTGAGATATAGGCCTTATTGGGCTTTTTCATTTGATTCTTATGGTTTGTATAGCGGAGTAGATAACTTTGGAGGAGCAGCAAGGCTTGGGGTATCGATTGGATAACTTGGATCGAGCGTCAGACTCGGTGAAGGTAAGTGATCTATGGCTATTAGGGGGTTCTTTGGCCGAATATGGTAGGGTGGATTTTGGGTTTGATAGGCATGATTTGTACACTAAGTATGGTGATGGTTAATTGTAGGTTGGCGTGGGAGACTTTGCTAGTGAACGTCACAAAACAGGTGTGTAACGAACCCTCTTTCGTAGCTTAACTCGATATTTGTCGAAAAGCCGAAATGCCAAAATTCTGGCATTTCGAGGACTCATGAGCATACGAATGCTCATACGTTAGTTAGATTCGCTAAGTTCGATGATCGGGATCGTTGGAACAGGTAAGGGCACGATTTGGTGCACGATGGTAAGTTTGGCCTCGAGGGGCTGAAATCGGGCCCAATGGGCTACCGGGCCCATTTGGGTAATTTTGGTAGAAAATGGAATCCTGTCAGATTGCACGTTAATATGGCTAAGACCGTTATGGAAGATGGGCTAAATGGGCCTAGATGACTAATTCGGCTATGTAGGGCCCATTAGGGGTTTTTGGCCCAATAACTCAGTTTCATTAAGAATGGGCTAGAATTGCTATCAAAACACATGAAATTGTTAGTAACTGATAATGAACACAAAGAGCCCTAATATTTGGTAAAATTACGAAATTACCCTTATAATATGAAAATGACTATTTTGCCCCTAGGTAAAAATGACCATTTTACCCCTAGGGTTTAATTATGAGTTTGATGCATGATATTTTGATATATATATGATTTGATATGATATGCACATGATATGTATGATATGCACATGATGTGGTCATTTATGCATGGGTTGGGTTTATATGGATGGAGGAAGTGCAAAAGGGCTATGCCCGATTCAAAAGGGCTTTGCCCGGGCCATCGAAAAGGGCTTTTGCCCCGATTTATCAAAAGGGCTTTTACCCAGTTATCAAAAGAGGCTAGGCCTCGGTTATATGATAAAGCGACTATCTTTG
This sequence comes from Gossypium arboreum, assembly GCF_025698485.1. Taxonomy (NCBI): domain Eukaryota; kingdom Viridiplantae; phylum Streptophyta; class Magnoliopsida; order Malvales; family Malvaceae; genus Gossypium; species Gossypium arboreum. The sequence continues at coordinate 21,303,989 of NC_069078.1, read as the reverse complement.
CCGTGGAGAGTTTGGTTGGGTGGGTTGAGTTATTCCCACATGGAGAGCTTGGTTGGTACGGGTGGAGAATAGTGGTTGGTGGGTTGAGTAGTCTCCCCAAATGGGCTTGCATATGTTCATTGATGTTGCATGTATTATTGAAATGGGCCTATGGGCCATATTATTCTGATAAAAAGCTTGCCCGATGATATGAATAATGAAAAGGCTTCGGCCCAGTGACATGGATAATGTAAAGGCTTCGGCCCAGTATATGCTGAGATTGAATTTGGGCTTAGGCCCAGTAGGCTGATATTGTTTTGGGCTCTGAAAGGGGCTTGTTGCACACTGAGTTTCCAAACTCACTCCCTTCCTTAACCTTGCAGGTGAGCCTTGATGTAGGGGCTTGGAGCCGGAGGAGATTCGAAGTGGCCACGGTGATCGCTTTTGGGCTTTGAAATAAGTGATTGGTTTTCTTTAGTTTAACTTATTTATTATTTATTTTTGGGTTGTAATAAGGCCATTTTAACTTTATTTTCTTTTCTGGGATTATTTTATTTTTAATAACTTTAATCTGGTTGATAATAATTCAAATGGGCTAGACTTAGGTCGCGTTTTTCAAAACGATACTTGTTTCCAAAATAACACAATGCCACAAATATTCGATTTATCAAAGATATCTACTCAAAGAAATTTCAACTCATTATAACCAAGTGTGGCAATGGTTGTGGGCATGTCTAGGATTGGATCCAATCGAAGAGCTTGGTACTTAAGCAACCTGCATGGCTCACCTCCTCTGTTACGGATTCCTACCTGGTGCCCAGCTTCCATTCACTTGGTTAAGCTTAACAAAAGTTGGTTTTAAAGCGCTAAAACGAAACGTGGATTTTTAGCTTCAATGTGGCACGTCGGATTCGGCCGTAACGTCTGGGCCGGGTTTGGGGTGTTACAGATCGTCAAAGAAGTCCGTCACACTATTGATCATTATTTCGGTATTTTATAAGTTTGAAACTTTGAACATAATGCATGTATAGGCTTGATATATTAGTTTTGGTTGGTTTTGAGATTGTAAATATATGAGCCATGCGAAAATGGCTTGAAATGATGCTTATGTTTATGCATTTTCGGTTGTAATATGTTATGAGTTCATGTTGGAAACTATGTTTCATAGTATAAGTGTATGATATGCTTGATATATATAAATGTTTTGGCACGAAGTAATTATATATGACTTATGATTAGTTTGTTTGGAAAGTTTGATTTATGTGGTTGTTGAATGTGTTTAGGTTATGGATTATTAATGACTTATCATTGAGATGCATAACTTGAAATATAGGTGATGGTTATAAGCTATTTGTGATTTGGCAAGTGTGTTTAAATCATGTCATTAACTGTTTACTTATATGTTAATGTTATAATTGTGGTATTGAATATTGTGGACTAAGTTAGGCTATGAAAATTTGATTAATAAATGTGGTTTTTGTGTCGGTTTCAAATGGCATGTTCACTTGGATATTTTGGTTTAGAAATGATAAATAATGTGTATATGTATATTTGGCTAAGGTTTCAGATTCATATTGATATGTATGTGATTTGGTATATAGTAAAATTGTATAATTATACTATGTCTTGAATGTTGTCATGAATGACCGAATATGTATTCAATTAATTGGGTGGTGGTTGACTAATTAGGTATGAATGGTTAAGACAAATAATGAGTATATTACTTGAATGTTTTGGTGGAGTCTATTTGGATATTTTAATTGGTTAAGTTGATGATATATTCGGCATATGTGAGGAGAATATTATATATGTATCCATGTTAGGTAAATTAGTTATATTTTTTATATATGTTAATTATATATGTTAGGCGAATATTTTTGTAGTTAGGTAAACAAATGTTATAATGATAGGTTAATTAGTTAGTCAAATAAGTAGTGAGATGAAAAGTTAGATATATTTGTAATTTGATTTGGTAATTGAATACATTAAGGTTGTGTATGAGTTTAAATATTAGTTGGTTTGAAATGATTTATTTATTTTAATAAACTTATGTCTTGAATAAATAAATGGTACGTTAATATTTGATGATGAAATAGACATAATGGTACATGTTAGGTATATGAAATGAAATGTTGTATGTTTGCATGTTTTAAAGTATGCCCATATAATTTGTAAAATAATAAATTATTTTATATTTAGATTATTCGAATGCCATAAATGATAAGTATACGTATATGATTTGAATAGTGAAGTTTTAAAGCATGTGAATTATGACTGTTCTGAAATGTGCTTTGGTCAGTAATGTCTCGTAACCCTATTCAGGCGATGGATACGGGTTAGAGGTGTTACATGTTTCATCTAAGTATTCAATTCATTTTTTTCTTGCCATCATTGCGACTGTGAAATCCTACCTATCTTCATCACGTCATTGTGATGAGAGGAAACTCCTCGTAATAACGTAAAGTACTTTCCTGGCCTGGGCAACTTCATTGTTCTGTTGGGCTTCCTTGTCTCACGGCCCGATCATTATCCTTTGTATTCTTGGACCTGAATTGGCATCCTACACACTTAAAAAGCTCATTAATCACTCACAAGGCCCGAGTCAACCTTACGAGTCATTGAAACCACAGAAAGTGTGTAAAAATGCTTATTTTATTAATATTTTGTTCCTAACCTACTAATACCGAAAATGTAATAATTAAATAAAAATGCCAAGAAAACAAACTCGTTAAGTGCGAAAATATACCAAAAATGACTCTAGATTTGACGTCAGGTCAAATATCCCCAAACTTAAGTCATTGCTTGTCCTCAAGCAAGCAAAAAAAAAAAAAAGAAGAAGCAAAGACGAAAAATAAACACAGAAAACAAAATACTCGAGCATGTTTTGTACAGGAGATAAACAAGATAATGTATCTAAACATGTAAGCGTAGTGTGATAGGTAACTAACTCATGTTTTCTAAAACTGGATAGATTAGTTTAATAAATTATAAAGGAAACAAATCAAAGAATGTCAAATGTAGTTATCCATAAAAACAAATACACAAATGTTCATTTATGTTCAAAGAATATAGGGAGTAAGAAATTTAAATTTTCAATTTAATTTTCATCCATGCAGTGTATCACCTAGGTCACATAGGACTTTTCGGCTTGTAGTGTTCTGTGGCTTAGGTTGGTCCGGAATTCAAGAACAGACTCGACAAAATTGGTTAAGCACAAAAATAGTTTGGCACATTATATTGTTCCCAATACTCCCCCAAGTTTACATTTAGCTCACCACCTTATATTCACTTCTCTCACCTTCCTTATTTCTCCATTTACTCAGGCTTAGTATAGTATTCATGAGTACAATCATTCGAGCTTGACTTTTTCTTGAGCAAATGTGAGCATACTTTTTTTCGAACTCACTTTGTTTTTTTTTTCAACGAGATTTTCTCGATTTGCATTCAACCTGTTTTTTTTATATATATATATATAATTTTTTACAAGCTCAAAAATATTATGCTCACTATACCATACAGTTCCTTAGTTCACTCATTTTTTTCTTTTGAAACCACCATGGTGTATCTACGTACTCCCTCAATATGAATGGTTGGACATCTAAATTCATGCAAAGACCAAGAAATAAAGGATCAAATAGAATATTTATTAGGCTTATGGTTTCATATACAGTTCATCAAGAAAATAGATTCAAACTTAAATTAAGTACTAGGGAAAGCATTTATGGGATAGTTTTTTTGGCTAAAAAATTATCTACCAAACAATGCCTTAGGTCATCACTAGGTATTTCAATACATTGATTCAATTAACTGAATTTATCAATTTTTACAACCTACAATTCGACCAACATACATGTTTATTTTTTTTGTATTTATTTATCATTGGGTATGCTTAACACACTTTTACCTATTCACAGTGTAATAAATTGACTGAACTAGTCTAAAATTAGACAACCTAGAATCAATTATAATCGAACTAATTTTATAGTTTATACACGAAATCCTATTTACATGCTCCTAACCAATCACTTGTATTTCTACAAGCTTGAGCACAAAGAAAACACACAAAACAAAAATTTTAAAAACAACTAAAAACCTATAAAAATGAAATGAACTACAAAAAAGTTTAAAAATTTTCAATGTCTCTCCTACAATTTATTTGGCACATTTTCCTTAATGTACTATAAAAATAAAAGAAAGAGGTTAATCAATTAGCTTGAAAAGTCCATTGCTCAAAGTTGTACTACCTCATAACTTGTGGGCTTCCTACATAGAAAAGAAAACACACAAAAATATATATAATAAATTTTTTACTCCCTCAAAGGTCAGCGAAGATGTTGTCATCGAACTCATCCATGCAGTCATCGTGCTTGTTTGAGACGACCTTCATCACATCCCCTCTCAATGTAGATGGGCCTACTAGCATGGGTTGGGAGGTTTCGGCTGGTGGAACGTGTGTAGCGACGCCTGTTGAGGTGACCAAGTACGGGGGCCATCTAAGGTCAGGTCAATTCACTTGTTCGTCATGTTGGGCCATCCACTATAATTGGAACTCGACTTGGTACGCTATGTGCTTGAACCACTCCTTGCTCGTAGAATCCTCTAGAATCCTCTGAGATCAACGTACCCATGGTGGTACAGGTTGGGCTGCTTCCATCGATTCCTAGAGTCCATAATCTCTCGAATATTCCTGGTATGTGGCCACCTGCTCATTTCTCCTCTCCACTCGACCCGATTGGGTGTTGCAAAATCGCTCGTAAATAAGGTTGTTTAGTACAACTTTTTGTGTACTAGTCAGTTCTTTAGGGTCAATTTCCACACCGGCCTTCTGGTACATCACTGTGATCAGGTACGAGTATGGAATGTAATACCCCTTACCCGTATTTGAAGCTAGAACAGGGTACGAGGCATTACCGAGCTTAAACACAAACAAACATACATTTCTGAGTCATAAATTTTTGTCCACATTAAAACGATTCATATACAATCACAATGTCCCTAATACGAGTCTATGAGGCCCATAACATGCTTTGAAAGTGGTTTAGGACTAAACCGAGAACTTTGGAAAAATTCATAAAACTTAGAAAATTTTTTCCCTAAATAGGAGTCACACGCCCGTGTGGATTTGGGACACCTCCGTGTGGGCAGGCTGTGTGGTCACACACACTCGTGTCCCGAACTTGTGTAACTCTTTGTTTGTCACCTATGAACAAATTGAAGACACACAGCTAACTCACACGCCCGTGCGCTTGGCCATGTTGTAACGCTCTGTACCCGAGACCGTTGCCGGAGTCGAACACGAGGTGTCAACGGACTTAATTCATTTACTTACACAGTTCATTTTAAAATTTCCAGACAAGCTGGCTAACTGCATCACAGTTACTTTAAAAATCATATCTCGAGTTCCAAAACTCAAAAACCGATTCCGTAAATATTTCCTGAAACTAGACTCATATGTCCATCTACAACTTTTTTTCTAGAATTTTTGGTTGAGCAAATTAGTACAGTTTATTAGTTAAAGTCTCCCCTATTTCAGGGTTCAACTACTCTGACCTTCATGCATTACGACTTAGATATCTCCCTGTACAAAGCTTCAATACTTATACTGTTTGTTTCTAATGAAACTAGACTCAAAAAGGAATCTATACATATAAAGAATGACTTCTAATTGTCTCTGGTTAATTTATGGTAAATTTTCAAAATCAGAACAGGGGATCCTGAAAACGCTCTGGCCCTGTTTCACGAAAACTTAAACATCTCATAAAATACAGCTCATATGGTAATTTCGTTTCTTTCATATGAAAATAGACTCATCAATATTCGATTACATAATTTATTCACTATTTAATTCCATTCCTACTATTTTTAGTGATTTTTCCAACTTACATCACTGCTGCTGTCAGCATCTATTTTAAGGTAAATTTTACCTATTTCATAATTTTCCATGAATCAAATAGCAAATTGACATACATTATTATCAAGGGTAATCCCAATTAGCCATGACGTACTTAGCACCAATAGAACCATGATTGGCCATTCCAATGGCTAGTCATTACCAAACATTTCCACACCACATAATAACCATATCACAAGACCATAATGTTATACTTCAAAATATACGAGCCATTTTCGCACGGCTATACAAATACACATTACCAAAGGGTACTTAATTAACAACAAGGGTCAGCCCTATACATGCCATTTTTAAAATTGAACTAAAAGAGTACCAAAAAGTGGCTTAGATAGTGTGGATGACTTCGACTTTGACACTCCCGAGTCTGATAGCTGCGAACAAAATCTATAAAATAGAGAATCAAAGTAACAGAGTAAGCATTTTAATGCTTAGTAAGTTCAAGTAATGAAATTATTTATGACTAAAGTATCGCGTTCATATGACTAAATGAATAGTTGCATATACGCATATTCCCAAAATCATACTTACTTCACACCTCAACCAATATATTCATACGGGGATCAAACCTAACTAAAGGCGGAAGTTGTTAATCAATAGGCGAATACTATCTAAAAGGAATTAACTTTTCCGATGCATATCTGAAACATGCCTTATCGTTTGGATTTTATGAGCGTATTAATTGAAATTATTACAGCAAGATTGCTCATTTCAAACCCAAGTACCTTGGATTTAGCGGATATAGCAACTTCGCACAAATGCCTTGGTCTTAGCCGGATATAGTCAATAGCACAAAAGCCTTGGGACTTAGCCGGATATAGTCTCTAGCACAAATGCCTTGGGACTTAGCCGGATATAGTCAATAGCACAAATACCTTGGGACTTAACCGGATATCATTGAATAATCATGCACATATATCAATAAATCATGACACATCCATATTTCATTTTCATTACTAAAGCTCAAACACAAGACACTTATCAAACCTTACCAATTTGGCTCAATAGCCACATACAAAGAGCATGATTTTGATTGGTTTTATAACATGATCTCTATACACATTCGGCTACCCGTCATAGGTATAAACTAATCACTTCAATATATAATTCAAGTAGAATCATTATATCACCGTTTATTTGTTATGCTTATATGTCATGACTTAATCAAATCATAAACTAAGTTTCATTACTCGAAGACTTACCTCGGATATTTTTGAACAGTGGCGGATAGGCTATTCAATTGCTTTCTCCTTTGCCTTATCAGATCTAGATCCTCTTTGCTCTTGAGCTTAATTTAAAACAATTGAATTCATTTAATTTCAAATCAAATAGGCGATTTAATATAACACATGTATATTATAAGGTTGAGGTACATATGACTTAATGGTTAACTATCAAGCACCATACGCATATATATATATATATATATATATATATATATATACTCTAGTCATGCACAACCCAACATCTTACTTAGGCATTAACAACTTTATAGATATATGCATATCTATGTTAAGGCCGAATATATATATTTAACACATTCTACAAATATGGTTATTTATGATGACTAAACACCATTTTATCTCAAGTTATACTTATAAGCACATCCATCCAAATACATTCGTACTTAAACATCATTCCGTCCTAACACTCATATTACATCTATGAAACTACAAGCCGAATATCCCTATACTCACATCACTTAAACATCAACCCTCAATTTCTTTGACAAAGCACATTTCCGAAAATGATAAGGCAATATAACAGCTTTTAATCCAACTTACAATTCATACATATCACAATCCAAGCATTCACTCTATTCTATCACTTAAAATACACACATTACTCCATAACTTCCTAGTTCAAATTCGGCAATTACACCAATTCACTAGATGATTTATTATTATTGTTCATTTATTCAAACTACTTACAATTACCTTAAACTATCACAATTAACAACCCTTTGTAACTTATTCGTTAAACATGAAAACAACCATATATCTCTTCCATTTTCTACCATGGCCGAATGTTATAACCCAAGCCACACATATTGTTCCTCAAGGCCCTTCAATGACCACATTCGGCACCTCCTTAAGAACAAACCAATTTCAACCTTCAACAAAGAAGAAAAAATATATGTACTAAGAGCTTCAAACTACTTGGCTGAATATCAAACCTCCAAACAATCAAAACTTAATCCATGGAATGAATAGAACTTGAACTAACCACCTTCTTTATACATAATTTTCCAAGAAATTCAAGGTACTTACCTCTTCCTAATCCTCATCCAAGCCGAGCATGAAGCAAGAGAGCTCCTTTCTTCTTCCTTCCTCATGTTACGGCAAAATAGGGGAGCAAGGATGAAACAACTTTGGTTTCTCCTCCCACTCCCCTCATATTTTATTATTCTTCACACAACATACTAACACATAATGTTTATAATATGTTTTACCCCATAGCATGGCCAGCCACTACCTAAAATTTTGGGTAATTTGACATGCAAGTACAAGCATTTTCTAACATGCATTAATAGATCCTTATAGATTAACCTATCACATTTCAAAAGTGTCACACATAAGTCCTATTAACTAAATTCACATGCAATCGACTAAATCGAAGCTTAAAACTTTCACACAATCATATTCACATATTTCAGACAATAAATATCATATTCAAATACTTCGGTGACTCGGTTTAGTGGTCCCGAAACCAGTTTCTGACTAGGGTCAATTCAGGGCTGTCACAACTCTCCCCCACTTAAGAAATTTTCGTCCCCGAAAATCTTACCAATAAATAGGTTTGGGTATTGTTCTTTCATAGAGTTCTCGGTTTCCCAAGTAGCTTCTTCGATCCCGTGTTTGAGCCATAACACCTTTACTAACGGAACCCTTTTGTTTCGCAACTCTTTCACTTCACGAGCTAGGATACGAATCGGTTCTTCTTCATAACTCATATCGGCTTGAATTTCAACCTCGGAGGGATTTATTGTGTGCGAAGGATCAGATCTGTAATGTCGAAGCATTGAAACATGAAAAACGTTGTGAATCCTTTCAAGTTCAGGGGGTAAAATCAACCTATATGCAACTGGACCAACTCGTTCGGAGATTTCATATGGCCCAATGAACCTCGGACTCAATTTGCCCTTACGGCCAAATCTGAGTATCTTTTTCCAAGGTGAAACCTTAAGAAACACTTTATCTCCGACTTGATACTCAATGTCTTTTCGTTTCAAATCCGCATACGACTTCTGACGATCTGAAGCTGTCTTCAGACTTTCACGAATTATTTTTACTTTCTGTTCAGCATCTTTAATCAAATCAACCCCGAAGATTTTATTTTCACTAAGCTCGGTCCAAAACAACGGTGTACGGCATTTACGACCATACAAAGCCTCGTAGGGTGCCATCTTAATGCTTGACTGAAAACTATTGTTGTAAGCGAATTCAATCAAAGGTAAATACTGCTCCCATGTACCACTAAACTCAAGGATGCAACATCTCAACATATCCTCGAGTATCTGAATTATTCGTTCAGATTGACCATCAATCTGGGGATGGAAAGCGGTGCTAAAATGCAACTTGGTACCTAAAGCTTCTTGCAATTTCTTCCAAAATCGTGAGGTGAATCTCGGATCTCTATCCGACACAATAGAAATGGGTACCCCATGCAATCTTACAATCTGAGAAACATACAATTCAGCTAGTTTATCCAATGAATAATCTGTACGTACGGGAATAAAATGAGCCGACTTAGTCAGTCTATCAACAACAACCCAAATCGCATCTTTCTTACTTGCCGAAAATGGCAACCCAGATACAAAATCCATCGTGACTCGATCCCATTTCCATTCAGGTATCATGATCGGCTGGAGTAAACTTGTAGGCACTTGATGTTCCGCTTTCACTTGTTGGCATATTAAACACTTCGAAACAAAATCGGAAATGTCTCGTTTCATACCATGCCACCAAAACTGACATCTCAGATCGTTGTACATTTTCGTACTCCCCGGGTGAATTGACATTCGGCTACAATGAGCTTCGTTCAGAATTGTCGAAATAAGTTCTGAATTTCTTAGAACACATAAACGACTTCTGAACCTCAAACAATCGTCATCATCAATTTGAAACTCTGATTCCTTATTCGAAACACATTCAGCCCATTTTGCAACCAATTCATCATCGACTTTCTGAGCTTCACGAATTTGATGAATCAACAATGGTTTGGCCTTTAACTCTGGTACTAACACATTTTCGGATAGAACAGACAAGTATGCATTCATCGCTCGTAAAGCAAACAGTGATTTACGACTTAAAGCATCCGCAACCCAATTAGCCTTTCCCGGGTGATAGTCAATGACAAGCTCATAATCTTTTAACAACTCAAGCCAACGTCTTTGTCGCAGATTCAAATCTCTTTGAGTCATCAAATATTTGAGACTTTTGTGATCCGAAAATACATGGCACCTCTCACCAAATAAGTAATGTCGCCATATTTTCAAAGCGAAAACGATGGCAGCTAATTCGAGATCACGGTTGGATAATTTTTCTCATGTGGCTTCAATTGCCTCGAAGCATAAGCTACAACTCGACCTTCTTGCATCAATACACAACCCAACCCAAAGTAAGGATGCGTCACTGTAAATGACAAACTCTTTGCCTGATTCAGGCTGCACTAGTACTGGAGCTTCAGTCAAATAAGCTTTTAGTTGATCGAAACTTTTCTGACATTTTTCTGTCCATTCAAACTTAACATCTTTCTGAAGTAGTTTCATCATTGGTGTGGCTATCATCGAGAAACCCTTCTGAACCGTCTGTAGTAACCGCAAGTCCCAAAAAGCTCGAACCTCGTAATATTTCTCGGAGGCTTCCAGTTAAGTATGGCTGAAATTTTGCTCGGATCAACTCGAATACCCAATGTAGATACCACATGACCCAAAAAGCTAACTTCTCTCAACCAGAACTCACATTTACTGAACTTGGCATATAACTGCTTATCCCGTAAAATCTGCAACACTAATCTCAGGTGTTCAGCATGATCGGTTTTATTTCTCGAATAGACCAAAATATCATCGATAAATACAACTACAAATCGATCCAAAAACGGTCTGAAGATCCGATTCATCAAATCCATAAATACCACAGGGGCATTAGTGAGCCCAAACGGCATCACTAAGAACTCGTAGTGACCGTATCTCGATTCGAAATCGGTTTTGGGCATATCCAGAATCCCGAATTAGATGGCGATAATAGCCCGATCTCAAATCTATCTTTGAAAACACTGAGGCTCCTTTTAGTTGATTAAACAAATCATCAATACACGGTAACAGATATTTATTCTTTATTGTTACTTTATTTAGCTGACGATAGTCGATGCACAACCTCATGGTTCCGTCCTTCTTTTTCACAAACAATACTGGTGCACCCCAAGGTTAGAAACTTGGTCGAGCGAAACCTCTATCCGTCAACTCTTGCAACTGAGCTTTCAATTCCTTTAATTTCGTTGGTGCCATACGATACGGAGCTATCGAAATCGGTGTAGTCCTAGGTACAAGTTCGATGCCAAACTCTACCTCCCGAATAGGTGGTAACCTTGGTAATTCTTCGGGAAAAACATCCCGATATTCACAAACCACTGGTACCGACTCAAGTTTCTTTCCTGATTCTTCATTATCAAGTACGTATGCAAGATACGCTTCACACCCCTTTCTCACATATTTTTGAGCTAACATCGAGGATATTATTGTTGGCAATCCATTCAAGACAGTAGACTCAACACGGATTATCTCATTATTTGCACACCTCAAATCAATAGTCTTGCTTTTGCAATTCACAACCGCATCATGCACGGTCAACCAATCCAAACTGAGAATAACATCAAATTCATCAAACGGTAAAAGCATCAAGTCGGTAGGAAAGCAGGAACCTCGAATTACTAGGGGGCATTTCTTACACACCTTATCAACAAGCACATAATGACCCATGGGATTCGACACTCTAATAACGAACTCAGTAGACTCAACAGGTAAAGTCTTACTGGATGCTAAAGTCTCACATATATAAGAATGAGTAGAACCAGGGTCAATCAAAGCAATCACATTAGTATCAAAGAGAGTGAAAGTACCGGTAATAACATCTGGCGAAGAAGCATCCTCGCGTGCGCGTATAGCATAAGCTCTAGCAGGAGCACGAGCCTCAGATCTGGTGGTAACATCTCTAGATCCTCTTTGACCGCCGCTAGCATTCCCCGTATTTTTAGATGGTCTACCTCGAACAGTAGTAGCACCCAGTTTCAAACTCTGATTTACATTTTGTTCGGACAATCTCGGGCAATCCTTGATAAAGTGGTCAGCTGATCCGCACTTATAACAGGAGCGGTCATGGAATCTACAACTCCCCGAATGCCATTTACCACAATACTGGCACTCTGTTCTATCTCGACGATCATTTCCAATACTAGCAACCGAAGTGACTCGTGTACTCACAGGGGGTCGATCACGATCTCGTCTAGAAAACCCCAAAGTGTCTTTAGATCAGCCAAAATCATCTTTAACTTTCTTCGAAGACTGTTGGAGAGGTTTTCCCGAAGATCTCTTACGAAACTCCTTTGCTCCCATATCAGCTTTTCGTTTCTCCTTACTGAGCTCTTCGACTTTGCAAGCTCGCTCGACAAGTACCACAAATTCTCTGATTTCTAAAATGCCAACATACAGTTTTATATCATCGTTCAATCCATCTTCGAAAAATTTACACCTTACAGCTTCTGAAGAAATGTATTCTCGAGCGTACCGGCTAAACCTTACAAACTTTCGTTCATAATCAGTAACCGACATGGAACCTTGTTTAAGTTCAAGAAATTCTTTCCGTTTTTGATCAATGAATCTCTGGCTGATATACTTTTTTCGAAACTCGGTTTGGAAAAACTCCCAAGTTACTTGCTCTCTGGGTACAACAGAAATCAACGTATTCCACCAATAGTAGGCAGAATCACGTAGCAAGGAGATAGTACACTTTAGGCATTCATCGAGTGTGCAAGATAGTTCATCAAGTACTCGAATAGTGTTGTCCAACCAAAATTTAGCTTGCTCGGCATCATCGCTGTCTGTAGCCTTAAATTCAGTAGCCCCGTGTTTTCGGATTCTGTCAACTGGGGGTTTATTTAACCTTATCTCGTCGATTCTGGGAGGTATCGCAGTCTTGAGGGTTGTATTGGTTGGGAATGGGGGTTGTGGAATAGCCGTATTAGTTCGAATGTACTGATTGAACCACTCATTCATTACGTTATAAAAAGCCTGTCTAGCTTCATCATTCTGATTACTAGCAATAGGTTGAGAGTCCGTCGGCGCTGTCCCTTGCGCGGGAGTAGGCGCTACACTCTCAACATCATCAGCTACCGCTCGGTTGGGATCGGGATCCATTACTATAAGTAAACACATTTTTAACTGTCAGAAATCACCACATTATCAATAAACACATAATGGCATGTATAGCTAAACCCGAACGTATTACGGTAGTCCTAGAATCGACTAAACCGTAGCTCTGATACCAATAAAATTGTAACGCCCCGAGCCCGAGACCGTTGCCGGAGTCAAACACGAGGTGTTAACGGACTTAATTCATTTACTTACACAGTTCATTTTAAAATTTCCAGACAAGCTGGCCAACTGCATCACAGTCACTTTAAAAATCATATCTCGAGCTCCAAAACTCAGAAACCGATTCCGTAAATTTTTCCTGAAACTAGACTCATATATCCATCCATAAATGTTTTTCTAGAATTTTTGGTCTGGCCAATTAGTACATTTTATTAGTTAAAGTCTCCCCTGATTCAGGGTCCGACTACTCTGACCTTCATGCAATACAACTTAGATATCTCCCTGTACAGGGCTTCAATACTTATGTCGTTTATTTTTAATGAAACTAGACTCAGGAAGGAATCTGTACATATAAAGCATGTCTTCTAATTAGCTCTGGTTAATTTATGGTGAATTTCCAAAGTCAGAACAGGGGATCCAGAAATTGCTCTGGCCCTATTTCACAAAAACTTAAACATCTCATACAATACGACTCATATGGTCATTTCGTTTCTTCCATGTGAAACTAGACTCATCAAGATTAAATTACATAATTTATTCATTATTTAATTACATTTCTACTATTTTTATTGATTTTTCAAACTCACACCACTGCTGCTGTCAGCATCTACTTTAAGGTGAATCTCACCTATTTCATAGTTTCCATGATTCAACTAGCCATTTGACATACATAGCACCAAATATGATCGAGATTAACCATTCCAATGGCTAATCATTGCCAAGCATTTCCACACCTCTCAATAACCATATATATATATACACAAAATGATTATAACACTACGCTCAAAATATATAAGCCATTTTCGCATGGCCATCCGAATATATATTACCAAAAGGTACTTAATTAACAACAAAGGTCAGTCCCATACATGCCACTATCGAAGTTCAACTAAAAAAAAAGTACCAAAAGGGCTTAGATAGTGTGGACGACTGCGACTTTGACAATCCCGAGTCCGATAGCTGACGAACAAAATCTATAAAACAGAGAATCAAAGTAACAGAGTAAGCATTTTAATGCTTAGTAAGTTCAAGTAATGAAATTATTTACGACTAAAGTATAGCGTTCATATGACTAAATGAATAGTTGCATATACGCATATTCCCAAAATCATACTTACTTCACACCTCAACCAATATATTCATACACAGGGGATAAAACCTAACTAAAGGCCAAAAGTTGTTAATCAATAGAGCGAATACTATCTAAAAAGGAATTAACTTTTCCGATGCATATATGAAACATACCTTATCGTTTGGATTTTATGAGCGTATTAATTGAAATTATTACAGCAAGATCACTCATTTCCAAACCCAAGTACCTTCGGGATTTAGCCGGATATATCAACTCGCACAAATGCCTTTGGGTCTTAGCCCGGATATAGTCAATTGCACAAAAGCCTTCGGGACTTAGCCCGGATATAGTCTCTAGCACAAAGGCCTTCGGGACTTAGCCCGAATATAGTCAATAGCACAAATGCCTTCGGGACTTAGCCCGGATATAGTCAATAGCACAAATGCCTTCGGGACTTAGCCCGAATATAGTCAATAGCACAAATGCCTTGGGACTTAGCCGGATATAGTCAATAGCACAAATGCCTTGGGACTTAGCAGGATATCATTCAAATAATCATGCACATATATCAATAAATCATGACACATCCATATTTCATTTTCATTACTAAAGCTCAAACACAAGACACTTATCAAACCTTACCAATTTCGGCTCAATAGCCACATACAAAGAGCATGATTTTGATTGGCTTTATAACATGATCTCTATACACATTCGGCTACCCGTCATAGGTATAAACTAATCACTTCAATATATAATTCAAGTAGAATCATTATATCACCGTTTATTTGTTATGCTTATATGTCATGACTTAATCAAATCATAAACTAAGTTTCATTACTCGAAGACTTACCTCGGATATTTTTGAACAGTGGCGGATAGGCTATTCAATTGTTTTCTCCTTTCCCTTATCAGATCTAGATCCTCTTTGCTCTTGAGCTTAATTTAAAACAATTGAATTCATTTAATTTCAAATCAAATAGGCAATTTAATATAACACATGTATATTATAAGGTTGAGGTACATATGACTTAATGGTTAACTATCAAACACCATACGCACACACACATATATATATATATATATATATATATATATATACTCTAGTCATGCACAACCCAACATCTTACTTAGGCATTAACAACTTTATAGATATATGCATATCTATGTTAAGGCCGAACATATATATTTAACACATTCTACAAATATGGTTATTTATGATGACTAAACACCATTTTATCTCAAGTTATACTTATAAGCACATTCATCCAAATACATTCGTACTTAAACATCATTCCGTCCTAACACTCATATTACATCTATGAAACTACAAGCCGAATATCCCTATACTCACATCACTTAAACATCAACCCTCAATTTCTTTGACAAAGCACATTTCCGAAAATGATAAGGCAATATAACAACTTTTAATCCAACTTACAATTCATACATATCACATTCCAAGTATTCACTCTATTCTATCACTTAAAATACACACATTACTCCATAACTTCCTAGTTCAAATTCGGTAATTAACCAATTCACTAGATGATTTATTATTGTTGTTCATTTATTCAAACTACTTACAATTACCTTAAACTATCACAATTAACAACCCTTTGTAACTTATTCGTTAAACATGAAAACAACCATATATCTCTTCCATTTTCTACCATGGCCGAATGTTATAACCCAAGCCACACATATTGTTCCTCAAGGCCCTTCAATGACCACATTCGGCACCTCCTTAAGAACAAACCAATTTCAACCTTCAACAAAGAAGAAAAAATATATGTACTAAGAGCTTCAAACTACTTGGCCGAATATCAAACCTCCAAACAATCAAAACTTAATCCATGGAATGAATAGAACTTGATCTAACCACCTTTTTTATACATAATTTTCCAAGTATTTCAAGGTACTTACCTCTTCCTAATCCTCATCCAAGCCGAACATGAAGCAAGAGAGCTCCTTTCTTCTTCCTTCCTCAAGTTCTGACAAAATGGGGAGCAAGGATGAAACAACTTTGGTTTCTCCTCCCACCCCTCATATTTTATTATTCTTCACACAACATATTAACACATAATGTTTATAATATGTTTTACCCCATAGCATGGCCGCCACTACCTAAAATTTTGGGTAATTTGACATGCAAGTACAAGCATTTTCTAACATGCATTAATAGATCCTTATAGATTAACCTATCACATTTCAAAAGTGTCACACATAAGTCCTATTAACTAAATTCACATGCAATCGACTAAATCGAAGCTTAAAACTTTCACACAATCATATTCACATATTTCAGACAATAAATATCATATTCAAATACTTCAGTGACTCGGTTTAGCGGTCCCGAAACCACGTTCTGACTAGGGTCAATTTAGGGCTGTCACATGACTTTATCTATTTTAAATTTCATATTGGGTTTCTGATTATGTAATAAGGCCAATTGTAGGTTTAAGTTTTAATTGGTCTTTAGATTATACATTTTTAAACTGCTAGTCTAAGTAAAGAAGAGTTTTTAAAACAATTACTATTTTCGAAAACACGCATTTTAAACTTCATCGACTTAAAAAGATTATGCGTTTTTAAATCAATTTGATATAACACCTTTAGTAAATAAGTTGACCATTTTATTTAAACTTATTAACAGATTTTTACCGTAAGGATCATTTTTTTTGAAAAACATTTCAATGTGACACGCCAAATTCG
Organism: Gossypium arboreum; assembly: GCF_025698485.1. NCBI lineage: Eukaryota > Viridiplantae > Streptophyta > Magnoliopsida > Malvales > Malvaceae > Gossypium > Gossypium arboreum. The sequence continues at coordinate 21,286,724 of NC_069078.1, read as the reverse complement.
ACCATAATGTCTAGGCTGGGTTTGAGGTGTTACACCCCATCATATTTACTCAACCTGACAAATTCTCGCTCATACTCTGTTACGGCCATACGACCCTATTTCAACTCAAGAAATTCCTTATGTTTCTGATCGATGAACCATTGGCTAATATACTTCTTTCAGAATTCCTCTTAAAAGTAGTCCTATGTAACCCTCTCTCTCGGCACCACCGATACTAGTGTATTCCACCAATGGTATGCAAAATCTCTTTGAAGCAAGATAGCACACTTCAATTACTCATCCGGTGTGCATGACAACTCATTAAATACCTTGATGGAGTTTTCGAGCCAAAACTTGGCTCTCTCAGGATTATCATCCACAGTAGCTCTGAAATCCTTGACCCCATGCTTTCGAATCTTATCAACCGAAGCTTATTTAATCTCATGAAATCCATACCTTGTGGGGCTACGGGAACCGGTCGAGGAATGGGTTGGGGTGGAGGAGGTTGGGCATTCGGATTTGTTCGAACAAATTCCATATACCACTTATTCATCATATGAAGAAAGGCTTCCCTGCCCTCTTCTCCTAGACTAACCGTAGGGGGTTTAGTATCAGACGACGCTGCCTCTTGAGCGAGCGCCAGTGCATTACTTTCTACTTTATCAGCCTCAGCTCAATTGGGATCCATTTCTATATGAAAACACAATTTAATGTTTTTAGGAGTCATCACACTATCACAGTTCTGTGACACCCCTAATGTGACCCTAGTCGGAGAGTGGTTTCGGGACCACGAAACCGAGTCACAAGAATAATTAGGTGTTATATTCCGTGCTTATTGTATGTGGAATTTGTATGCGTAAATATTTCATGTCTCGATTTTTATTAATTAGGTGCAAATTTATAAGAAAGGACCCATGTGCTAGGACTTGAAAATGTGATAGGTGTATTTTTAAGTGGCCTAATAATGCATGGAGTGAAATAAATGGAGTTGCATGTCAATTATCCCATTCCCTAAGGTGGATGGCGGCCATGACAAATTATGGGCAAGGGAAACATGTTCCCAACATGTTTTACTAATGGATGATGTTAGAAATAATAAACAACTAAGCATGGGTGAGAAAAGAATGAAAAAAATGTGTGTGAGAGAGTAGCATCCCCCATTGTCGTGCAACCAAGAAGAGAAAAACAAAAAATTTGTTCATGCTTGCTCTCTCCTTTTGGCCGAAAATACTAAGAGGAAGAAGGATTTTGCTTCATTTCCTTTGTTTAGAAGAGATCTAGAAGGAGATTTGGCTAAATTTGCATCAAGATTAAGCTCAAGAGCTTAGAGGGCCACAATTGGACAAGGGAAGGAAAAAGTGATCGAATAGCCAAAAAGCCGTTCGACAACATCCGAGGTAAGTCCTCAAGAAGTGACCCTACTTGAATTATGTGAAACAAAGTATGGATGTGTATTGATTATTGATTATGTGTGTATGAGCATTTGAATTCTACCCAGGCTAAGTCCCGAAGGCAAATATGCTTGTGATTATATTTGCGTTTGAGCCTTAGTAACGAAAATGAAATATGTATGTCCAATGATTATTGATGTATGTGTACATGAGGAATTGAATGATATCAAGGGCTAAGCCCAAGACAATTATGTTGAAATTATATCCGGGTTAAGACCGAAGGCAATTGTGCAAGTAGCTATATCCGGGCTAAGACCCGAAGGCATTCGTGCGAGTCATTCTATCCGGGCTAAGACCCGAAGGCATTTGTGCACATGGTTATATCCGGTTATATTCCAAAGAATCTTGGGCTGGAGGTGAGTGTTGGTTGCTGTAATAAATTCAATTAGTACACCCAAAAAGCCCAAAGAATAAGGTACGTTTATATGTGCATTGGAAAGTCGACACGTTTGAGCAACATTCGCTCAATCGACTAATGAATTTCAGTTATTGAATTGATTGATACTTTGTGAAAGTATATAATGATGAAGTGTGAAGTAAGAATGTGTATTAATGAAATGATGCATTTGACTATGTGAATGTATTGCTGTAATTAGAGTTGATTATATTCCTTGAGACTTACTAAGCATAAAATGCTTACCCCGTTGCTTTGGCTCTGTTTTATAGATTTCGCTCGATAGCAATCGGATTCGGGATCAATAAAGTCAAAGTCATCCACACTATCAACGTCTCTATTTTGGTATAAATTTTGGTTGAACTTTGAAATGGCATGTATAGGACTACCCTTGTTGGTTAAATATGTTGTGATGTATTTGTGTACGGCCATGCGAAAATGGCTCGTAAAAGTGAAGTATCGACTTAGACTATTTGCGGTTTGTATATGTATATATTTGGTGTCATGATGTGACCATGGATTGGAAATGGGAATGTTGGTCACATGATCACCATTGGCATGGTTAAAATGATTTTTAAAGCGACGGTGACGCAGCTTTTCCAACTGACCGAAATGTCAAATTGGTGGGCAAAACAAGTGAACTTGGTTTGTTAACCCTCGTGTCCGACACCGGCGATGGTCTCGGGTTCGGGTGTTACAATTTTATTGGTATCGAGCCACGGTTTAGTCGATTCTAGGACTACCGTGATGTGTTTGGGGTCTAGCTATACATGCCATTAAATGATGACTCGATAGTGTGGTGATTTCGACAATTTGACTTTGGGTTTGTTTATAGCAATGGATCCGATCCCAACCGAAGCGATAGGCGATGATGTGGAGAGTGTGGCGCTGCTCCCGCAGAAGGGACGGTGGCGGACTCTCAACCTATGGCCGACAATTGAATGACGAGGCTAGGCAAGCCTTTTATAGTGTGATGAGCGAATGGTTTAATCAATACATTCGAACTAACACGGCTGTTCCACAACCTCCATTCCCGACAAATGCAACCCCAAGACCTACAATACCTCCGTGGATCGACCAAATAAGGTCAAGTAAGCCCCGATCGGCGAGATTCGAAAACATGGGGCCACTTGAATTTAAGGCTACGGATGATGATGATGCCGAAGCGAGCTGAATTTTGGTTGGATAACACTATCCGGTGCTCGATGAGCTATCCCTGTACACCCGATGAGTGCTTAAAGTGTACCATCTCCTTGCTACGTGAGTCCGCCTCTTGTTGGTGGAGTACTCGACTTCGTGGTACCTAGAGAGCAAGTGACTTGGGAATTCTTTCAAACCGAGTTAGAAAAAGTATATCGATCGAGATTCATCGACCAAAAGCGAAGGAATTCCTTGACCTTAAGCAAGGTTCTATGTCGATTCGACTACGAACGAAAATTTGTGAGGCTTAGGCAGACGCAGCGAGAATGCATTTCGTCCAAGCCATTATGTGTAAACGCTCGAGGATGGGCTGAATGATGATATAAGGATGTTCGTTGGCATTCTCGAGATACGAGAGTTCGTAGTACTTGTTGAGCGAGCTTGTAAAGTCAAGAGCTTAGAAAGGAGAAACAAAAAGTGATGTGGGAACTGGAGAATTCGAAAGAGGTCCTCGGAAAGTCTCTTCAACAAGAATCGAAGAGATTTCGAGATGATCTGAGCCGGTCTAGAGGTGTTTGGGCTTTTCTAGACGAGGACGCGATCGACCCCTGTGACCACACGAGTCACTTCGATCGCCGATGGTGGAAATGATCGCCGAGAGAGGGGAGTGTCCACATTGTGGCAAATGGCATTCGGGAGCTGTTGGTTTCGTGATCGCTCGCTATAAGTGTGGGTCGGCCGACCACTTTATGAAGGATTGCCCGAGGATGCATGAGCAGAATGTAAGTCGAGTGGAAACCGGGTGCTACCATCGCTCAAGGTAGGCCACCTAGAAATATGGGCAATGTCGATTGGCGGTCGAGAGGATCTAGAGATGCTACCATCGATCCGAGGCTCGTGCTCTGCAAGGACTTATGCCATCTGGCACGCGAGGATGCTGCCTCTCCGGATGTCATTACGGTACTTTCACTCTTTTCAATACAAATGTGATTGCTTTGATTGACCCGGTTCTACTCATTCGTGATATATGTGAAACCTTAGCATCCAAAGAAGACTTTGCCTATCTAGTCTCTCGAGTTTGTAGTTCGGTGTCAAACCCTTGGGTCATTACGTGCTTGTCAACAAAGTGTGCAAGAAAAGTCCCCTAGTGTTCCGAGGTTCTTGTTTTCCCGCGGACTTGATGCTTTTGCCATTCGATGAGTTCGACGTTATTCTTGGTTTGGATTGGTTGACCATGCACGATGCGGTTGTAAATTGTAAGAGCAAGACTATCGATTTGAGGAGCGCGAATAACAAGATAATTCGGGTTGAGTCTACGGACTTAAAGGGTTGCCGTTGTAATATCGCCGATGTTGGCCCGAAATATGTAAGAAAAGGGTGCGAAGCGTACCTTGCGACGTGCTTTCGATGACAAGGAATCGGAAAAGAAACACGAATCTGTGCCCGTGGTTTGTGAATACCGGATGTTTTCCCAAGAATTGCTGGGTTTACCACTGCTCGGAAGTAGAATTTGGCATCGAATTGGTACTGGTACCACTCCAATTTCGATAGCTCCATATCGTATGGCACCAACGGAATTAAAGGAGTTGAAAGCTCGGTTGCAAGAATTGGTGGATAGAGGTTTTGCTCGCCGAAGTTTTTCGCCTTTGGGTGCGCCAAGATTGTTCGTGAAGAAGAAGGATGGAACCATGCGGTTGCAGATCGACTATCGTCGACTTAATAAAGCGACGATAAAGAACAAATATCCGTTGCCACGTATTGATGACTTGTTCGATCAATGAAGGGAGCCTCGGTGTTCTCGAAAATAGATTTGAGATCGGGCTATTATCAATTGCGAATCCGAGATTGGACGTACCCAAGCGCCTTGAACAAGATATGGTCACTATGAGTTCCTAGTGATGCCGTTTGGGCTCACTAATGCCCTGCGGTATTTATGGATTTAATGAATCGGATCTTGAGACCATATTTGGATCGATTCAGTAGTCGTGTTCATTGATGACATCTTGGTCTATTCAAGAAATGAGATCGAACACATTTGAACACTGCGGTTAGTGCTTTGCAAATTTCACGGGATAAGCAATTATATGCTAAGTTCAACAAGTGTGAGTTACGGTTAAGAGAGGTTAGCTTCTTGGGTCATGTGGTATCTGCAGACGGGTATTCGAGTCGATTCGAATAAAATTTCAGCCATACTTAATTGGAAGCCTCAGAAATATTCTTGAGGTTGAGACTTTTTGGGGCTTCTTAGGTTATTACCGACGATTTGTAAAAGGATTCTCAACGATAGCCACGCCGATGACGGCTTACTCCAAAAGGATGTTAAGTTGAATGGACGGAGAAATGTCAAAAAGCTTCGATCAACTGAAAACTTATCTGACTGAAGCCCCAATTCTAGTGCAACCCGAGTCCGGCAAAGAATTTGTCATCTATAGCGACGCCTCCCTCCTTGGGTTAGGTTGTGTATTGATGCAAGAGGGTCGAGTTGTGGCCTATGCGTCGAGGCAATTAAAGCCACATGAGAAAAATTATCCGACTCATGATCTCGAATTGGCCGCCATCGTGTTCGCCTTAAAGATTTGGTGACATTACTTATTTGGTGAAAGGTGCCATGTGTACTCGGATCACAAAAGTCTCAAATATTTGATGACCCAAAGAGACTTAAATCTGCGACAAAGACGTTGGCTCGAGCTGTTAAAGGATTATGAGCCGATCATTGACTATCACCCGGGAAAGGCGAATGTGGTTGCGGATGCCTTGAGTCGTAAATCATTATTCGCTTTACGAGCAATGAACGTGCACTTGTCCGTCAATCCGATAGTGTGTTAGTAGCGAATTGAAAGCCAAACCATCGTTGACACACCAAATTCGAGAAGCTCGAAAGTCGACGACGAGTTGGTTGCAAAACGGTTTGAGTGTGTTCGAACAAGGACTCGGAGTTTCAAATCGACGATGACGATTGTTTGAGGTTCAAAAGTCGTCTGTGTGTTCCAAAGAATTCGGAACTCATTTCGATAATTCTGAATGAAGCCCATTGTAGCCGAATGGCAATCCATCCGGGGAGTATGAAGATGTACAATGATTTGAAACGTCGGTTTTGGTGGCATGGTATGAAACGAGACATCTCCGACTTTGTTTCGAGATGTTTAATATGCCAACAAGTGAAAGCGGAACATCAGGTGCCTTCAGGATTACTTCAGCCAATCACGATACCCGAGTGGAAATGGGATCGAGTCACAATGGACTTTGTATCCGGACTGCCATTGTCAACAAGTAAGAAGGATGCGGTTTGGGTCGTGGTTGATAGATTGACTAAGTCGGCTCACTTTGTCCCTGTACGTACGGATTTTTCAATGGACAAATTAGCCGAATTGTACGTTTCTCAGATTGTGAGATTACACGGGGTGCCTATTTCCATCGTGTCGGATAGAGACCCGAGATTTACCTCACGATTTTGGAAAAAGTTGCAAGAAGCTTTGGGTACCAAGTTGCATTTCAGCACCGCCTTTCACCCCCAAACCGATGGTAAATTCGAGTAGATAATTCATATACTTGAGGATATGTTAAGATGTTGCGTCCTCGAGTTTAGTGGTTCATGGGAACGGTATTTGCCGTTGATTGAATTCGCTACAACAACAAACTTTCAATCAAGTATTAAGATGGCACCCTACGAGGCCTTGTACGATCGTAAATGCCGTACACCATTGTTTTGGACCGAGCTCGGTGAAAGCAAGATTTTGGGGTGGATTTGATTAGAGATGAGAAGTAAAGTGAAAGTAATCCGTGAAAGTCTCGAAGATAGCCTCCGATCGTCGTAAGTCGACGCGGATCTGAAGCGTAAGGATATCGAGTATCGGTGGGTGATAAAGTGTTTCTCAAGGTATCGCCTTGGAAAAGATACTCGATTCGGCCGTAAGGGCAAGCTGAGCCCGAGGTTCATTGGGCCATATGAGTTATCCGAGCGAGTCGGTCCGGTGGCATATCGTTTGATTTTGCCCCCTGAACTCAAAAAGGTTCACGTTGTCTTTCACGTTTCGATGCTTCGACGCTATAGATCTGATCCATCGCACGTGATTAGTCCATCAGAAATTGAAATTCAAGCTAATATGAGTTATGAGGAAGAACCGATTCGTATCCTATCACGAGAAGTGAAAGAGTTACTGAAACAAGCGGGTTCCGCTAGTGAAAGTGTTATGGCTCAAGCACGGGATAGAAGAAGCTACTTGGGAGACCGAGAACTCTATGAAAGAGCGATATCCAAACCTATTTGCGGTAAGATTTTCGGGACGAAAATCTCCTAAGTGGGGAGAGTTGTGACACCCTAATGTGACCCTAGTCGGAGAGTGGTTTGGGACCACTAAACCGAGTCACAAGAATAATTAGGTGTTATATTCCGTGCTTATTGTATGTGGAATTTGTATGCGTAAATATTTCGTGTCTCGATTTTTATTAATTAGGTGCAAATTTATAAGAAAGGACCCATGTGCTAGGACTTGAAAATGTGATAGGTTTATTTTTAAGTGGCCTAATAATGCATGGAGTGAAATAAATGGAGTTGCATGTCAATTATCCCATTCCCTAAGGTGGATGGCGGCCATGACAAATTATGGGCAAGGGGAAACATGTTCCCAACATGTTTTACTAATGGATGATGTTAGAAATAATAAACAACTAAGCATGGGTGAGAAAAGAATGAAAAAAAAATGTGTGTGAGAGAGTAGCATCCCCCCCCATTGCCGTGCAACCAAGAAGAGAAAACAAAAAAAATTTGTTCATGCTTGCTCTCTCCCTTTTTGGCCGAAAATACTAAGAGGAAGAAGGGATTTTTGCTTCATTTCCTTTGTTTAGAAGAGATCTAGAAGGAGATTTGGCTAAATTTGCATCAAGATTAAGCTCAAGAGCTTAGAGGGCCACAATTGGACAAGGGGAAGGAAAAAGTGATCGAATAGCCGAAAAAGCCGTTCGACAACATCCGAGGTAAGTCCTCAAGAAGTGACCCTACTTGAATTATGTGAAACAAAGTATGGATGTGTATTGATTATTGATTATGTGTGTATGAGCATTTGAATTCTACCCGGGCTAAGTCCCGAAGGCAAATATGCTTGTGATTATATTTGCGTTTGAGCCTTTGTAACGAAAATGAAATATGTATGTCCAATGATTATTGATGTATGTGTACATGAGGAATTGAATGATATCCGGGCTAAGCCCGAAGACAATTATGCTGGAAATTATATCCGGGTTAAGACCAAGGCAATTGTGCAAGTGGCTATATCAGGGCTAAGACCAAGGCATTCGTATGAAGTCATTCTATCCGGGCTAAGACCAAGGCATTTGTGCACATGGTTATATCCGGTTATATTCGAAGAATCTTGGGCTGGAGGTGAGTGTTGGTTGCTGTAATAAATTCAATTAGTACACGAAAAGCCCAAAGAATAAGGTGCGTTTATATGTGCATTGGAAAGTCGACACGTTTGAGCAACATTCGCTCAATCGACTAATGAATTTCAGTTATTGAATTGATTGATACTTTGTGAAAGTATATAATGATGAAGTGTGAAGTAAGAATGTGTATTAATGAAATGATGCATTTGGCTATGTGAATGTATTGCTGTAATTAGAGTTGATTATATTCCTTGAGACTTACTAAGCATAAAAATGCTTACCCTGTTGCTTTGGCTCTCTGTTTTATAGATTTCGCTCGATAGCAATCGGATTCGGGATCAATAAAGTCGAAGTCATCCACACTATCAACGTCTCTATTTTGGTATAAATTTTTGGTTGAACTTTGAAATGGCATGTATAGGACTACCCCTTGTTGGTTAAATATGTTGTGATGTATTTGTGTACGGCCATGCGAAAATGGCTCGTAAAAGTGAAGTATCGACTTAGACTATTTGCGGTTTGTATATGTATATATTTGGTGTCATGATGTGACCATGGATTGGAAATGGGAATGTTGGTCACATGATCAGCCATTGGCATGGTTAAAATGATCATATATGAACCTATGTATGGCAAGACTAGTTGGTTCATGGAGACTACCAAATAGGTAAGACCTACCTTAAAAACAGATGCTGCCAGCTGCAGTAACGTAAATGTGAAAAATCACCAAAATTTTTAGGAATGGTATTAAATAGTGAATAAGCTATGTAAATGAACCTTGGTGAGTCTATTTTCATATGGAAGAAACGAAATGGTCATAGGAGTTACATGTTAAGAGATATTAAAGCTATTGTGAGACAGGGCCAGAACGGTTTCTGGGTCCCCTGTCGCAACTTTAAAAATTTTCTATAAATTATCCAGAAATAATTAGGAGTCATTCCTTATATGTACAGATTCCATTTTGAGTCTAGTTTCATTAGAAACAAACGGCACCAGTATTAAAGTTCTGTACAGTGAGATATTCAAGTTGTAACGCACAAAGGTCAGAGCAGTCAATCCCTGTAACATGGGTGAATTTAACTAATAAACTGTACCAATTGGCCCGACCAAACATTCTAGAAATAAATCCATGGATGGATACATGAGTCTAAATTCAGGGAAAATTTACGAAACCAGTTTCCGAGTTTTGAAACTCGAGATATGATTTTTAAGGCGACGGTGACGGAGTTTTCCAGCCTGACTGGAAATGTCAAATTGGTGGGCAAAACAAGTGAACTTGGTTTGTTAACCCCTCGTGTCCGACACCGGCGATGGTCTCGGGTTCGGGGTGTTACAAGTTCATTTATGGCATGTATAGATAGACTCTTACACACGCTATGTTAGTCCGAGAATTGAGTAAATCGTAGCTCTGATACCATTAAATGTAGCACCCTTTACCCGTATTCAACGCCGAAACAGGGTACGAGGCGTTATCATACTTAAACTCAAACAAGCATTCAAAATCGAGACATGAATTTCCACTCGAATTTAAAACTTTTTGAAAGCATTCATATCATCCCTTAAACTAGCCTACGAGGCCCAAAACATGCATTAGGAGTGGTCCGGGACTAAATTGAGAACTCTAGAAAACTTCCCAACACTTAGAAAATTTTTCATCAAAACAAGGGTCAGACGCCCGTGTGGCTTTAGGAGACACCCATGTGGGTAGGCCGTGTGGACACACAAGCCCGTGTCCCTAACCTATGTCTCTAACCTGTGTAACTCTCTGTTTATGATATCATCAACAAATTGAAGTCACATGCCTGCGTGCTTCGGCCATGTGGGCGATTTAATTTTCATAAATTTTCATAAAATAGGTGTAGACTTCACACACCCTAGGCATACCCCTATGTCCCTAGGCTGTGTCCTTCACACGGCTGAGACACACGGCCATGTCTCTGCCCATGAGGACAAAAATAAGGCTATTTACCAAGCCATTTTTCCACCTTTACTTTCACCGACCTACACAACAACAACCAACACCAATTCAAGCATATATATACAACCAGTTCAACCACAACCAAGTTATTCACACATTAGTTACGTGCTATGTGCTATCACATACAACATCTCATACTTATCATCTCAAACCATGCAAAATCCATATCTATGAGAACGTCATCATATGCATATATACTTAACCAATATTAGCTAATTTCAATGGCCATTTACAAAATGAATCATCAACAATTGTAAGCCAACATTTTTGGCCAAATTGAATATGACACATAACAAAGTGACCAATTCCTTATATACTCAAAATAATGAAAGCATAAGTACCCAAAATGATAATTTGATAGTGTGAATGGATCTCCGACCATCTTCGATCCTCGAGCTGGCTTGGCGACACTATATGACAAGGGAAAAAAAAAGGGAGTAAGCTTTAAAGCTTAGTAAGTTCCTATGCAAATAATAGGCATCACAAACACAATTTAACATATTTTTAACATGAAGTAAATTAACATAGGTATCATTGTAAATCTCATAATCAAACTTGGCATAGATGATATTAAAACCTCAACATCGTAACTTACTCCATCGAAACTTACCGTGAGTTCAGCACATATCGAGCTCATTAAGCATGAGTTTTGTGTACATACCTGTGCCACCTTGCAACATACCATTGTCTTCCACAACATATCATAATCTTTCATAACTTTGACATGGCTGTTAAGTTACCCGTTGATCCACTTGGAATCCTAAAGAATACTCGGAAACCTCGCACACATAGTACCATAGCAATGCCATATCCCAGAAATGGTATTACATGAGATCTCATATCGATGCCAATAGTCCAACTATGGTTTTACACGAAATCTTATATCGATGCCATATCCCAAATATGGTCTTGCACGTAATCTCAACTAACCTTAATGTCATGACATTTGTATCCTATCTGTTCTTAAAGTTCAACCAAGATATTTCTCACTTGTCGAAACATTGTCAAATTTATTCAAAGAGCAATTCAAAATTCATACAATAATAACACAATTAAAGCATAAATAATAATGCATTATTTACATACAAACTTACCTCAGTACAAAAATAGGAGAAATGGGTCCTTTTTAGGTATTTTCATGAAAAATCACTTAGTAAAAGTTATTCATCACACCTTAAACATGTAATATCTTCCATCAAACATCAAAATACATGCATGTCACACATGGGTAAATTTTTGAACATGAGCCCTACATCAAAATAAGGGTAGAAATAGGTAAATCGGATTACGAGGACTTCAAAAATGTAAAAAACATTAAAAATGGGGCTAGAATGCACTTACTATCACGCTTGAAAGTGGAAAAAACCCTAGATATGGAGAGCTTGTAAATGGTGAAGAATATGGACAAAAATTTTGACTTGATTTTCCCTTTTTATTCTTTTATTTACTAAATGACCAAAATGCCCTTAAGGCATTTCTTTCAAAATTCACCTATCCATGCCCATTTTTGTCCAAAAAAAAATAAAATGGTCCGATTATCATATAAGGACCTCTAATTTAAAATATCATGGCAACTGAACACCTTTAACAAGTAGAACTTAACTTTTGCACTTTTTTACAATTTAGTCCTTTTGACTAAATTAAGTGCTCAAACGTTAAAATTTTCAAATGAAATTTTCATGAAATCATTCCGTGAAACTATAGACCATAAAAATAAAATAAAAATAACTTTTTCTATGCCAGATTTGTGGTCCCAAAACCACTGTTCCGACTAGCCCCAAAATTAGGCTGTTACATATGTAAAACTCATACGTAATGAACTCGATATGTGACGAAACCTTGGTAATGCTATGATTGAGTAAGTCATGGCTATGAGATTTTAATGACATTCATGCTGACTTTCATGATGTTAATTGTATGTAAATGTGTGGTTATAATGCTTATTATTTGCATAGGAACTTTCTAAGCTTTATAGCTTACCCCTCTTCCTTTCCCTTGTCTTATAGCGTCACCAAGCTAGCTCGAGGATTGGAGACCATCGGAGATCCACTCACACTATCATCAATTATTTTGATACCAATGAATTCAACATTTTGATTTATGCCATGTATAGGGGACTTGGTTATTTTGTTATGTGTTATAATTTATCTGGCCAAATGTGTTGGCTTATATTGTGTGAAAGTTCATTTTGCATAAGACCACTTGAAACTGGCTACTATTTGTATAAGTAATTTATATGATGATGCCCTTCATGAGTGTGGAAACCTGCATGATTTGAGTTGACGAATATATGTTGTTTGTGTATGATAGATGGTAGTATATGAATGATGTGTGGATGTCTTGGTTGTGGCTGATTTGGTTGTATATAAATGTTTGGATTGGTGCTATGTTGTGTTGTGCATGCGTGTGCAACAAGGGGTAGCAAAATGGCTTGGTAAATAGCCTTATTTTTGTCCATATGGGTAGGCACACGGGCATGTGTCTAGGCCATGTGTGACACAGGGTCTGCCCCACGGGCATGTGTTTAGGCCGTGTGCCCCTTGTACCTTAATTTTGAGAAACACAATGCTCAGAATTGAGCACACGAGCAGAAACATGAGCGTGTGTCTCATCCTTGTGGATGACACGGCCTCAGGCATAGGCGTGTATCTTGGGCGTGTGAAGTCTACATCTATTTTATGAAAAATCATAAATTTTAAGTCGACCCCATGTGTGACAGCCATAAATTGACCCTAGTCGGAAAGTGGTTTCGGGACCGCTAAATCGAGTTACCGAAGTATTTGAATATGATATTTATTGTCTGAAATATGTGAATATGATTGTGTGAAAGTTTTAAGATTCGATTTAGTCGATTGCATGTGAATTTAGTTAATAGGACTTATGTGTGACACTTTTGAAATGTGATAGGTTAATCTATAAGGCTCTATTAATGCATGTTAGAAAATGCTTGTACTTGCATGTCAAATTACCCAAAATTTTAGGTAGTGGCCGGCCATGCTATGGGGTAAAACATATTATAAACATTATGTGTTAATATGTTGTGTGAAGAATAATAAAATATGAGGGGAGTGGGAGGAGAAACCAAAGTTGTTTCATCCTTGCTCCCCCATTTTGCCGTAACTTGAGGAAGGAAGAAGAAAGGAGCTCTCTTGCTTCATGTTCGGCTTGGATGAGGATTAGGAAGAGGTAAGTACCTTGAAATTCTTGGAAAATTATGTATAAAGAAGGTGGTTAGTTCAAGTTCTATTCATTCCATGGATTAAGTTTTGATTGTTTGGAGGTTTGATATTCGGCCAAGTAGTTTGAAGCTCTTAGTACATATATTTTTTCTTCTTTCTTGAAGGTTGAAATTGGTTTGTTCTTAAGGAGGTGCCGAATGTGGTCAATGAAGGGCCTTGAGGAACAATATGTGTGGCTTGGGTTATAACATTCAGCCATGGTAGAAAATGGAAGAGATATATGGTTGTTTTCATGTTTAACGAATAAGTTACAAAGGGTTGTTAATTGTGATAGTTTAAGGTAATTGTAAGTAGTTTGAATAAATGAACAATAATAATAAATCATCTAGTGAATTGGTGTAATTGCCGAATTTGAACTAGGAAGTTATGGAGTAATGTGTGTATTTTAAGTGATAGAATAGAGTGAATGTCTGGAATGTGATATGTATGAATTGTAAGTTGGATTAAAAGCTGTTATATTGCCTTATCATTTTCGAAAATGTGCTTTGTCAAAGAAATTGAGGGTTGATGTTTAAGTGATGTGAGTATATGGATATTCGGCTTGTAGTTTCATAGATGTAATATGAGTGTTAGGACGGAATGATGTTTAAGTACGAATGTATTTGGATGGATGTGCTTATAAGTATCACTTGAGATAAAATGGTGTTTAGTCATCATAAATAACCATATTTGTAGAATGTGTTAAATATATATATCCAGCCTTAACATAGATATGCATATATCTATAAAGTTGTTAATGCCTAAGTAAGATGTTGGGTTGTGCATGACTAGAGTATATATATATATATATCTGCGCATGGTGTTTGATAGTTAACCATTAAGTCATATGTACCTCAACCTTATAATATACATGTGTTATATTAAATCGCCTATTTGATTTGAAATTAAATGAATTCAATTGTTTTAAATTAAGCTCAAGAGCAAAGAGGATTTAGATCTGATAAGGGAAAGGAGAAAGCAATTGAATAGCCTATCCGCCACTATTCAAAAATATCCGAGGTAAGTCTTCGAGTAATGAAACTTAGTTTATGATTTGATTAAGTCATGACATATAAGCATAACAAATAAACGGTGATATAATGATTCTACTTGAATTATATATTGAAGTGATTAGTTTGTACCTATGATGGGTAGCCGAATGTGTATAGAGATCATGTTATAAAGCCAATCAAAATCATGCTCTTTGTATGTGGATATTGAACCGAAATTGGTAAGGTTTGATAAGTGTCTTGTGTTTGAGCTTTAGTAATGAAAATGAAATATGGATGTGTCATGATTTATTGATATATGTGCATGATTATTCGAATGATATCCGGGCTAAGTCCCGAAAGCATTTGTGCTATTGGCTATATCCGGGCTAAGTCCCGAAGGCATTTGTGCTAATGACAATATCCGGGCTAAGTCCCGAAGGCATTTGTGCTAGAGACTATATCCGGGCTAAGTCCCAAGGCTTTTGTGCTATTGACTATATCCAGGGCTAAGACCAAGGCATTTGTGCGAGTTGCTATATCCGCTAAATCTCGAAGGTACTTGGGTTTGGAAATGAGCAATCTTGCTGTAATAATTTCAATTAATACGCTCATAAAATCCAAACGATAAGGTATGTTTCGTATATGCATCGGAAAAGTTAATTCCTTTTTAGATAGTATTCGCTCTATTGATTAACAACTTCCGGCCTTTAGTTAGGTTTGATCCCCTGTGTATGAATATATTGGTTGAGGTGTGAAGTAAGTATGATTTTGGGAATATGCGTATATGCAACTATTCATTTAGTCATATGAACGCTGTACTTTAGTCGTAAATAATTTCATTACTTGAACTTACTAAGCATTAAAATGCTTACTCATTACTTTGATTCTCTGCTTTATAGATTTTGTTCGTCACCATCTCGGACTCGTGAGTGTCAAAGTCGAAGTCATCCACACTATCTAAGCCACTTTTGGTACTCTTTTAGTTCAATTTTGAAAATGGCATGTATAGGGCTGACCCTTGTTGTTAATTAAGTACCCTTTGGTAATGTGTATTCAGATAGCCATGCGAAAATGGCTCGTATATTTTGAAGTATAACATTATGGTCTTGTGATATGGTTATTAAGTGGTGTGGAAATGTTTGGTAATGACTAGCCATTGGAATGGCCAATCATGGTCCTATTGGTGCTACATACGTCATGGCTAATTGGGATTACCCTTGATAATAATGTATGTCAATTTGCTATTTGATTCATGGAAAATTATGAAATAGGTAAAATTTACCTTAAAATAGATGCTGATAGCAGCAGTGATGTAAGTTGGAAAAATCACTACAAATAGTAAGAATGGAATTAAATAGTGAATAAATTATGTAATCGAATCTTGATGAGTCTATTTTCATATGAAAGAAACGAAACGACCATATGAGCCGTATTTTATGAGATGTTTAAGTTTTCATGAAACAGGGCCAGAGCGTTTTCTGGATCCTCTGTTCTGATTTTGAAAATTTACCATAAATTAACAAGAGACAATTAGAAGTCATGCTTTATATGTATAGATTCCTTTTTGAGTCTAGTTTCATTAGAAACAAATGGCATAAGTATTGAAGCTCTGTACAGGGAGATATCTAAGTCGTAATGCATGAAGGTCAGAGTAGTCAAACTCTGAAACAAGGGGAGAATTTAACTAATAAAATGTTCAAATTGGCTAGACCAAAAATTCTAGAAAATAATTTTTAGATGGAAATATCAGTCTAGTTTCAGGAAAAATTTACGGAATCGGTTTTTGAGTTTTGGAACTCGAGATATGATTTTTAAAGTAACTGTGATGCAGTTAGCCAGCTTGTCTGGAAATTTTAAAATGAACTATGTAAGTAAATGAATTAAGTCCGTTAACACCTCGTGTTCGACTCCGGCAACGGTCTCGGGTACGGGGCGTTACAATTTTATTGGTATCAGAGCTACGGTTTAGTCGATTCTAGGACTACCGTAATATGTTCGGGTTTAGCTATACATGCCATTATGTGTTTATTGATAGTGTGGTGATTTCTGACAGTTAAAAATGTGTTTACTTATAGTAATGGATCCCGATCCCAACCGAGTGGTAGCTGATGATGTTGAGAGTATAGCGCCTGCTCCCGCGAAAAAGACAGCGCCTGCGGACTCTCAACCTATTGCTAGTAATCAGAATGATGAAGCTAGACAGGCTTTTTATAGCGTAATGAATGAGTGGTTCAATCAAGACATTCGAACTAATACTACTGCTCCACAACCCCATTCCCGACCAATACAACCCTCAAGACTGCGATACCTCCAGAATCGACAGATAAGGTTAAATAAGCCCCAGTTGATGTAATCCGAAAACACGGCTATCAATTTAAGGCTACAGACAATGATGATGCCGAGCAAAAGTGAATTTTGGTCTGACAACACTATTCGGTACTTGATGAACTATCTTGCACACCGATGAATGCCTAAAGTGTACTATCTCCTTGCTACGTGATTACGCCTACTATTGGTCGAATACGTTGATTTACAGTGCCAGAGAGCAAGTAACTTGGGAGTTTTTCCAAACCGAGTTTGAAAAAAGTATATCACCAGAGATTCATTGATCAAAAACGGAAAGAATTTCTTGAACTTAAACAAGGTTCCATGTCGATTACTGATTATGAACGAAAGTTTGTAAGGCTTAGCCGGTACACTTGAGAATGCATTTCTTTAGAAGCTGTAATGTGTAAACATTTCGAAGATGGACTGAACGATGATATAAAACTGTATGTTGGTATTTTAGAAATCAGAGAATTTGTGGTACTTGTCGAGCGAGCTTGCAAAGCCGAAGAGCTCAGTAAGGAGAAAAGAAAAGCTGATATGGGAGCAAAGGAGTTTTGTAAGAGATCTTCGGGAAAACCCCTCCAACAGTCTTCGAAGAAAGTTAGAGATGATTTAGGCCGGTCTAAAGGCACTTCGGGCTTTTCTAGACGAGATCGTGATCGACCCCCTGTGAGTACACGAGTCACTTTTGTTGCCAGTGTTGGAAATGATCATCGAGACAGAACAGAGTGCCAGTATTGTGGTAAATGGCATTCGGGGAGTTGTAGATTCCATGACTGCTCCTGTTATAAGTGCGGATCAGCTGACCATTTTATCAAGGATTGCCCGAGACTGTCTGAACAAAATGTAAATCAGAGTGGGAAACCAGGTGCTACTACTGCTCGGGGTAGACCATCTAGAAATGCAGGGAAGGCCAGTGGCGGTCAGAGAGGATCTAGAGATGCTACAACCAGATCTTAGGCTCGTGCTCCTGCTAGAGCTTATGCTATACGCGCACGCGAGGATGCTTCCTCGCCAGATGTTATTACCGGTACTTTCACTCTCCTTGATACTAATGTGATTGCATTGATTGACCCTGGTTCTACTCATTCTTATATATGTGGGACTTTAGCATCCAGTAAGACTTTACCTGTTGAGTCTACTGAGTTCATTATTAGAGTGTCGAATCCCTTGGGTCATTATGTACATGTTCATAAGGTGTGTAAGAAATGCCCCCTAGTAATTCGAGGTTCCTGTTTTTTGGCTGACTTGATGTTTTTACCGTTTGATGAATTTGATGTTATTCTTGGTTTGGATTGGTTGACCGTGCATGATGCGGTTGTGAATTGCAAAAGCAAGACTATTGATTTGAGGTGTGCAAATAATGAGATAATCCGAGTTGAGTCTACTGTCTTAAATGGATTGCCAACAATTGTGACATCCCAAAATTGACCATAGTCGGGAAGTGGTTTCGGGACCGCTAAACCGAGTCACCGACATGTTCGAACGTAATATTTATTGTCTAGAATATGTGAAAATGCTTGTGTGAATTTTGAATTCTTTGATTTAGTTAATTTGATTGTGAATTGAAAGAAAAAGGACTCATGTGAAAGGATTTAAATAGATGTGGCTAATTTTAAGAGATTAATAAAAGGATGAAGTAAAATAAATGGACTTGCATGTCAAATAGCCCATTCCTAAGGGTAGGGGGGCCATGTCAAGAGTGATGGGCAAGGAAAACATGTTTCAAACATGTTTAGCTAATGGATTATGCTTGAAAGAATAAAGAAATGAAATTGAAAAAAAATAGGGATATGATGAAAACAAAAGAAAAAAAAAAGTGTTCATTCTCTCATTTTCTCCTTGCTTGGCCGAATATACTAAGAAGAAAGGGGGGAAAAAGCTTGAGAAAAATCAGCCATGGGAGCTTACTAGACTAAGGTGTTTTGATACAAGAAGGTATGTTTTATGCCACTCTTGAAAATGCATGAATGATTTGGAGGATTGGTTCAAAATTTTCCTTGAATCTCAAATCGAAACTAAGTTGTTAGGTGAGTTAAATTTCGGCCATGCATGTTGTTTTCCTTGGTGAGTGTTTTGATGTTGTTGTGATGAAAGCATGGAGATGAGTGAGTTCGAATGTTTAACAAAAAGGAAATTTTGTGCCATTGAGTTCTTGTTGTTATGTGTGTGTGTGCATGAGTATTCGGCCATGCATGTTGTCTTCCTTGGTGAGTGTTTTGATGTTGTTGTGATAAAAACATGGAGATGAGTGAGTTCGAATGTTTAACAAAAAGGAAATTTTGTGCCATTGAGTTCTTGTTGTTATGTGTGTGTGTGCATGAGTATTCGGCCATGCATGTTGTCTTCCTTGGTGAGTGTTTTGATGTTGTTGTGATGAAAGCATGGAGATGAGTGAGTTCGAATGTTTAACAAAAGGAAATTTTGTGCCATTGAGTTCTTGTTGTTATGTGTGTGTGCATGAGTATTCGCCATATGGGGTATAAATGGGCATAGGTGTTAAATACCTTGTATTGGAAACTTTGATAAATAAGTAGCAATAAATTAAGATGAGATTGAGTAAATTTTCAGCTTAGTTGTGTTAAGTATTCGGCAATAACCATAATAATGCATGTGAATGCCGTATGTTTGTGTTTGATGGAGAGGTAAATTGTTTGATTTAGCTCAAGAACAAAGGGAACTAGATTGGACAAAGGAAAGGAGAAAGCAAACGAGTAGCCGATTTGGAACCGTTCTACCCCAAACAAAGTAAGTCATTAAGCACATATGTTTGATATTGCTTAAATGATTGGAAAATCTATGCAATTGTGTTTAATGGAATGCTATATATGTATAAATGAAATTGTATGTGTATGGAGTGAGGATAATTGTTGAATGTAAAAGAAATAGTGGAATGTGTAGAAAGTTTGCTTTCGGCACTATGTGTCTGGCAACACGTGTGTATGGTGACGAGATTGGCACTAAGTGTGCATGCTGGAAATATATGGCACTAAGTGTGCGTGCTGGAAATATAAGGCACTAAGTGTGCATGCTGGAAAAATATAACACTATGTGTGCAAGCTGGAAAAATATGGCACTGGGTGTGCGAGCTCGAAGGGTATGGCACTGTGTGTGCGGGCTTAAATTGCGTGGCACTAAGTGTGCGAAATCGAGTAGTAAGCACTGTGTGTGCGTACTCTATATATATGGAGGGTGTGTCTCCATTGAATTGAGTATGGACAGCGGATCGGGTAATACCTCGAGCCCATGACGAATAGAGAATACGTTCATGCTTGGGTTTGAATTTGGTAAGCCTTAAATCTATGTGATGATTGAAATTGTATGGTTGTGCTGGAAAATGAGTTAATGTGTAAAAATGTTTCGATTATCTTGTTGTGTAGAATATGAAATGTGGATGTATGACTTGGTGCGAGATTGGACCGAAAGGTCCGAGGTATTATGGTATAGATTCGATATGGATGAGTACCTAGCCTCGTTTGTCGTACATGTTGTAGTAACTTTATTAGTGGATTGATGAATGCTTATGACTTCTCGAGTTGTAAACTCACTCGGTGTTTTTCTTGTCACCCATTTTAGGTCTCTCGGACTCGTATTGTTTGCGTGATCGGGACCGTCGTTGAAGTCATCACACCGCTGAAATCTTGTGGTATTGTTTTCGTTGTTGAAGAACATTTGGCATGTATAGGCTATTATATTTTGTCGAATTGTGGGTTGTAAACTTTAAGCCATGTGAAAATGGCCTATGTGGTCGTCGAGTGGGATGCTAGAACCTATAGCCACGAGTCTTAGAAACTCTAATTTTGATAAGGTGGCCATAATTTGTGTCATGTATGATGGATGATTAAGGCCAAGGAAAGATTCATGAAATTGGCATAGTCTCATCGCAGTAACTGTTGCGGACAGCAGCAGTGAGATGAGATTGAAAAATCACTAAAAATAGTAGAAGCAGAATTAAATAGTGAGTAAATTATGAAATTGAATCTTGATGAATCTATTTTATATGGACGAAACGAAACGACCATATAAGCAGTATACTGAGAAATATTAAAGTTCTCGTGAGACAGGGCCAGAACGGTTTCTGGGTCCCCTGTCGCGACTTTGAAAATTTACCATAAATTATCCAGAAAGAATTAGGAGTCATGCCTTATATTTACAGATTCCATTTTGAGTCTAGTTTCATTAGAAACAAACAGAACCAGTATTAAAGCCCTGTACAGAGAGATATTCAAGTTGTAACCCACAAAGGTCAGAGCAGTCGATCCCTGTAACATGGGTGACTTTAACTAATAAACTGTACCAATTGGCCCGACCAAAAATTCTAGAAATAAATCCATGGATGGGTATGTGAGTCTAAATTCAGGGAAAATTTACGAAACCAGTTTCCGAGTTTTGAAACTCGAGATATGATTTTTAAGGCGACAGTGACGCAGTTTTCCAGCCTGACTGGTAATGTCAAATTGGTTGGTACCTTGAGAGGATTTGGCCGTTAACCCCTCGTGTCCGACACCGGCGATGGCCACGAGTTAGGGGTGTTACAGTTTTATTGGTATCAGAACTATGGTTTAGTCGGTTCTAGGACTACCATAGAGCGTGTGAGTCTAGCTATACATGCCAAATTGTTAGTGCTTAATAATGTGATGACTTCTGACGGTTGAAATTTTTGTTTTGATTAGCGATGGAACCCGGGATAGAGAGACCCTTGGCGGATGACGTTGAAAGTGTAGCGGCTGCTCCTGCGCAAGGGACACCGCCTGTTGAGCCTCAGTCATCCGCGAATAATCAAAATGAAGGGGCGAAACAAGCCTTCTTCACCATGATGAATGAGTGGGTCGCGCAATATGCCCGAACCAATCCGGCTGTCCAACCATTCCGAATTTAAATAATCCACCCCAAGAGCCCGTAATGCCATCGCCATCGATCCCGTGAGGCCGAGTAAACCACCGTGGACTTGATTAGGGAGCGTGGGGCCGAGGAGTTTAAGGCCATAGTTACCGAGCGATGCCGAAAGGGCCGAAGTTCGCTTGATAACACCATTAGAGTGTTTGATGAACATGTCATGCACACCCGATGAATGTCTTAAGTGTGCTATATCTTTGTTAAGAGACTCACCTACTATTGGTGGAGGACCTTGATTTCCATAGTCCCAAAGGAATAAGTTACTTGGGATTTCTTTCAAACGGAATTTCGGAAGAAATATATTAGTCAACGGTTCATCGATCGAAGCGTAAGGAGTTCTGGAACTCAAGCAAGGCCGTATGATCAGATCTGAATACTGAACATGAGTTCGTAAGACTTAGTCGGTATGCTCGGGAGTGTGTGGCTGATGAGGTTGCTATGTGCAAAAGATTTGAAGAAGGATTGAATGAAGAGTTAAAGTTACTAGTGGGAATTTTGGAGATAAAGGAGTTCGTGACACTAGTCGAACGAGCCCGCAAGGCGGAAGAACTTGGGAAGGAGAAGAAGAAGGCTGAATTTGAAGCAAGAGATTACCGTAAAAGATCAACGAGTAAAGCTCCGTTCTCGATGTAAAGAGGTTCATGGAGGACACCAAGAAGTCGAGGCGCATCAGGGAATTTCCATTAGAGACCGACCATTGACGGACTCCGAGCTACATCGGTAGCTAGTGTGGGCAATAATCGCCAAGAGAGACCTGAATGTCCCCAATGTGGAAGACGACACCTAGGTGAATGTTGGGGTAAGTCTGTTAACAAGGCTCATTACGGATGTGGTTCAAGGACCACTTCATTAGGGATTGCACTGAGCTAGATGAGAAGAATAAGATGCAAGGTCACGAGATCTAGTGGGGCGACGACTAGAGGTAGACCCCGAGGGTTTCAGGAGGTAGGGGTGGTAATCGAGGGGAGCCACCGACACTACTGTTCGATCCGAGACCCGAGCTCTGCTAGAGCATATGCCATCCAAGCACGAGAGGAGGCATCCTCCCCGACGTTATCACCTGGTACTTTTACTCTCTTTAATACTAGTGTGATTGCATTGATTGACCCCGCTCTACTCATTCATATGTATGTGAAACTTTAGCATCCAAGAAGACTCTACTGCTGAGTCTCTCGAGTTCGTAATTCGAGTGTCAAACCCTTTGGGTCAATACGCATTTCGTTGATAAAGTGTGCAAGAGATGCCCCTAATAATTCGAGAATCTGCTTTCCGGCCGATCTAATGCTTCTACCATTTGATGAATTCGATGTTATTCTTGGTATGGATTGGTGATCCGTACATGATGCGGTGGTGGATCGCAAAAGGAAAACCATTGATTTGAGGAGTGCAAATAATGAGGTAGTCCGAGTCGAGTCTCATCGATTTAAAAGGAGTGCCGGCGATAATATCTTCTATGACCGCCGAGATATGTGAAAAGGGTGTGAAACATACCTTGCGTATGTGTTGGAAAGTAAAGAGACGGAAAAGAAACTCGAATCGGTATCGATGGTTTGTGAGTATTCAGATGTTTTTCCGGAGGAGTTTACGGATTGCCACCGGTTCGAGAAGTGGAATTCGCATCGGTTGTACCGCACTACGCCGATCTCAATAGCTCCGATCGTATGGCATTAACGGAGTTAAAGGAATTGAAGGCTCAATTGCAAGAATTGACGGATAGAGGTTTCGCCGACCGAAGTTTTTCTCCATGGGCGCACAGTATTGTTTGTGAAAAGAAGGACGGAAGCATGAGGATGTGCATCGACTACCGCCAACTCAATAAAGTGACGATAAAGAATAAATATCCGCTGCCACAAATTGACGATTTGTTTGATCAATTAAAGGGAGCCTCGGTGTTTTCAAAGATAGATTTGAGGTCGGGATACTATCGGTTGAGGGTCCGAGAATCGGACATACCCAAAACGCTTTTAGAACAAGGTACGGTCACTCTGAATTCTTGGTGATGCCGTTTGGGCTCACTAATGCCCTCGCGGTGTTTATGGATTTAATGAATAGAATTTTCAGCCATACTTGGATCGGTTCGTAGTTGTATTTATCGATGACATTTTGGTCTATTCGAGAGATGAAAATGAACATTTGAACACCTAAGGCTAGTGTTGCAAATCTTACGAGATAAGCGATTATCATAAAGTTCAAGAATTTGAATTTTGGTTGAAAGAGGTTAGCTTTTGGGGCACGTGGTGTCCGTGACGGTGTCGAGGTGGACCGAACAAAATTTCGACCATAGTCAATTGGAAACCTCCAAGGAATATTACCGGTTAGGAGCTTTTTGGGCTTGCTGGTTACTACCGACGGTTTGTAAAAGGATTCTCGATGATAGCCACACCCATGACAAAACCGCTTCGTAAAGATGTCAAATTTGAATGGACGGAAAAGTGTCGTAAAAGTTTCGACCAATTGAAAACCCATTTGACGAAAGCTCCGGTTCTAGTACAACCTTAATCGGCAAAGAGTTTGTCATCTATAGTGATGCCTCCCTACTTGGGTTAGGTTGCGTATTGATGCAAGAAGGTCGAGTTGTGGCCTATCGTCGAGACAATTAAAGCTACATGAGAAAATTTATCCAACCCATGATCTCGAATTGGTCGCCATCGTATTCGCCTTTAAAGATATGGCGACATTACTTATTTGGTGAGAAGTGCCATGTGTATTCGGATCACAAAAGTCTCAAATATTTGATGACTCGAGAGACTTAAATCTGCGACAAAGACGATGGCTCGAGTTGTTAAAAGATTATGAACTCGTCATTGATTATCACCCGAAAGGCTAATGTGGTTGCGGATGCCTTAAGTCGAAATCACTTTGTTTGTTTTACGAGTGATGAATGTACACTTGTCTATCCTACCCGACAATGTGTTAGTAGCCGAATTAAAGGCCAAACCATTGTTGGCTCATCAAATTCGGAAGCTCGTAAAGTTGATGAGGAGTTGCTTGCAAAAGCGAGTGAGTGTGTTCTCAACAAGGAATCGAGTTTCAAATTGATGATGACGATTGTTTGAGGTTCAAGTCGTCGTGTGTTCCAAAGAATTCGAAACTTATTTCGATAATTCTAAATGAAGCCCATTGTAGCCGAATGGCAATCCACCCGGGGAGTACGAAGATGTACAACGATTTGAAACGTCGGTTTTGGTGGCATGGTATGAAACGAGACATCTCTGATTTTGTTTCAAAATGTTTAATATGTCAACAAGTGAAAGCGGAACATCAAGTGCCATCGGGATTACTTCAGCCGATCACGATACCCGAGTGGAAATGGGATCGAGTCACAATGGACTTTGTATCCGGACTGCCATTGTCAGCAAGTAAGAAGGATGCGATTTGGGTCGTAGTAGATAGATTGACTAAGTCGGCTCACTTTGTCCCCGTACGTACGGATTTTTCAATGGACAAACTAGCCGAATTGTACGTTTCTCAAATTGTGAGACTACACGGGGTGCCTATTTCCATCGTGTCGGATAGAGATCCGAGATTTACCTCGCGATTTTGGAAGAAGTTGCAAGAGGCTTTGGGTACCAAGCTGCATTTTAGCACTGCTTTTCATCCCCAAACCGAACGGATAATTCAAATCCTGGAGGATATGTTGAGATGTTGCATCCTTGAGTTTAGTGGTTCATGGGAAAGATATTTGCCTTTGATTGAATTCGCTTATAACAATAGTTTTCAATCAAGTATTAAGATGGCGCCTTACGAGGCCTTGTACGGGCGTAAATGCCGTACACCATTGTTTTGGACCGAGCTCGGTGAGAACAAAATTTTGGAGTGGATTTGATTAAAGATTTGAATGTAAAGTAAAAGTAATCCGTGAAAATCAAGATAGCCTCCGATCGTCGAAGTCGACGCGGATCTAAAACGAAAAGACATTGAGTATCAAGTGGGAGATAAAGTGTTTCTTAAAGTTTCGCCTTGGAAGAAGATACTTAGATTCTACCGTAGGGCAAATTGAGCCCGAGGTTCATCGGGCCATATGAGATATCCGAACGAGTCGGTCCGATCACGTATCGCTTGATTTTGCCCCGAGCTCGAAAAGATTCACAATGTTTTTCATGTCTCGATGCTTCGACGATATAGGTCCGATCCATCGCACGTAATTGCTCCATCCGAGATTGAGATTCACCTAATTTGAGCTATGAAGAGGAACCGGTTCACATTATGAGGCGTGAAGTAAAAGAGTTGCGCAATAGGAAAATACCGTTAGTGAAGGTGTTGTGGCATAAACACGGAATGGAAGAAGCCACTTGGGAGCTTGAGGACTCTATGAAAGAGCGATACCGAGCCTATTCACGGTAAGATTTTCGGGACGAAAATTTCTTAAGTGGGGAGAGTGTGACATCCCAAAATTGACCATAGTCGGAAGTGGTTTGGGACCGCTAAACCGAGTCACCGACATGTTCGAACGTAATATTTATTGTCTAGAATATGTGAAAATGCATGTGTGAATTTTGAATTCTTTGATTTAGTTAATTTGATTGTGAATTGAAAGAAAAGGACTCATGTGAAAGGATTTAAATAGATGTGGCTAATTTTAAGAGATTAATAAAAGGATGAAGTAAAATAAATGGACTTGCATGTCAAATAGCCCATTCCTAAGGGTAGTGGCGGCCATGTCAAGAGTGATGGGCAAGGAAAACATGTTTCAACATGTTTAGCTAATGGATTATGCTTGAAAGAATAAAGAAATGAAATTGAAAAAAATAGGGATATGATGAAAACAAAAGAAAAAAAAAGTGTTCATTCTCTCATTTTCTCCTTGCTTGGCGAATATACTAAGAAGAAAGGGGAAAAAGCTTGAGAAAAATCAGCCATGGGAGCTTACTAGACTAAGGTGTTTTGATACAAGAAGGTATGTTTTATGCCACTCTTGAAAATGCATGCATGATTTGGAGGATTGGTTCAAAATTTTCCTTGAATCTCAAATCGAAACTAAGTTGTTAGGTGAGTTAAATTTCGCCATGCATGTTGTTTTCCTTGGTGAGTGTTTTGATGTTGTTGTGATGAAAGCATGGAGATGAGTGAGTTTGAATGTTTAACAAAAGGAAATTTTGTGCCATTGAGTTCTTGTTGTTATGTGTGTGTGTGCATGAGTATTTGGCCATGCATGTTGTCTTCCTTGGTGAGTGTTTTGATGTTGTTGTGATGAAAACATGGAGATGAGTGAGTTCGAATGTTTAACAAAAAGGAAATTTTGTGCCATTGAGTTCTTGTTATTATGTGTGTGTGTGCATGAGTATTCGGCCATGCATGTTGTCTTCCTTGGTGAGTGTTTTGATGTTGTTGTGATGAAAGCATGGAGATGAGTGAGTTCGAATGTTTAACAAAAGGAAATTTTGTGCCATTGAGTTCTTGTTGTTATGTGTGTGTGTGCATGAGTATTCGCCATATGGGGTATAAATGGGCATAGGTGTTAAATACCTTGTATTGGAAACTTTGATAAATAAGTAGCAATAAATTAAGATGAGATTGAGTAAATTTTCAGCTTAGTTGTGTTAAGTATTCGGCAATAACCATAATAATGCATGTGAATGCCGTATGTTTGTGTTTGATGGAGAGGTAAATTGTTTGATTTAGCTCAAGAACAAAGGGGAACTAGATTGGACAAAGGAAAGGAGAAAGCAAACGAGTAGCCGATTTGGAATCGTTCTACCCCAAACAAAGTAAGTCATTAAGCACATATGTTTGATATTGCTTAAATGATTGGAAAATCTATGCAATTGTGTTTAATGGAATGCTATATATGTATAAATGAAATTGTATGTGTATGGAGTGAGGATAATTGTTGAATGTAAAAGAAATAGTGGAATGTGTAGAAAGTTTGCTTTCGGCACTATGTGTGCGGGCAATACGTGTGTATGGTGACGAGATTGGCACTAAGTGTGCATGCTGGAAATATATGGCACTAAGTGTGCGTGCTGGAAATATAAGGCACTAAGTGTGCATGCTGGAAAAATATAACACTATGTGTGCAAGCTGGAAAAATATGGCACTGGGTGTGCGAGCTCGAAGGGTATGGCAATGTGTAAAAGGGCTTAAATTGCGTGGCACTAAGTGTGCGAAATCGAGTAGTAAGCACTGTGTGCGTATTCTATATATATGGAGGGTGTGTCTCCATTGAATTGAGTATGGACAGCGGATCGGGTAATACCTCGAGCCCATGACGAATAGAGAATACGCTCATGCTTGGGTTTGAATTTGGTAAGCCTTAAATCTATGTGATGATTGAAATTGTATGGTTGTGCTGGAAAATGAGTTAATGTGTAAAAATGTTTCGATTATCTTGTTGTGTAGAATATGAAATGTGGATGTATGACTTGGTACGAGATTGGACCGAAAGGTCCGAGGTATTATGGTATAGATTCGATATGGATGAGTACCTAGCCTCGCTTGTCGTACATGTTGTAGTAACTTTATCGGTGGATTGATGAATGCTTATGACTTACTGAGTTGTAAACTCACTCGGTGTTTTTCTTGTCACCCATTTTAGGTCTCTCGGACTCGTATTGTTTGCGTGATCGGGACCGTCGCTGAAGTCATCACACCGCTGAAATCTTGTGGTATTGTTTTCGTTGTTGAAGAACATTTGGCATGTATAGGCTATTATATTTTGTCGAATTGTGGGTTGTAAACTTTAAGCCATGTGAAAATGGCCTATGTGGTCGTCGAGTGGGATGCTAGAACCTATAGCCACGAGTCTTAGAAACTCTAATTTTGATAAGGTGGCCATAATTTGTGTCATGTATGATGGATGATTAAGGCCAAGGAAAGATTCATGAAATTGGCATAGTCTACTGCAGTAACTGTTGCGGACAGCAGCAGTGAGATGAGATTGAAAAATCACTAAAAATAGTAGAAGCAGAATTAAATAGTGAGTAAATTATGAAATTGAATCTTGATGAATCTATTTTTATATGGACGAAACGAAACGACCATATAAGCAGTATACTGAGAAATATTAAAGTTCTCGTGAGACAGGGCCAGAACGGTTTCTGGGCCCCTGTCGCGACTTTGAAAATTTACCATAAATTATCCAGAAAGAATTAGGAGTCATGCCTTATATTTACAGATTCCATTTTGAGTCTAGTTTCATTAGAAACAAACAGAACCAGTATTAAAGCCCTGTACAGAGAGATATTCAAGTTGTAACCCACAAAGGTCAGAGCAGTCGATCCCTGTAACATGGGTGACTTTAACTAATAAACTGTACCAATTGGCCCGACCAAAAATTCTAGAAATAAATCCATGGATGGGTATGTGAGTCTAAATTCAGGGAAAATTTACGAAACCAGTTTCCGAGTTTTGAAACTCGAGATATGATTTTTAAGGCGACAGTGACGCAGTTTTCCAGCCTGACTGGTAATGTCAAATTGGTTGGTACCTTGAGAGGATTTGGCCGTTAACCCCTCGTGTCCGACACCCGCGATGGCCACGAGTTAGGGTGTTACAGTTTTATTGGTATCGAGCTATGGTTTAGTCGGTTCTAGGACTACCATAGAGCGTGTGAGTCTAGCTATACATGCCAAATTGTTAGTGCTTAATAATGTGATGACTTCTGACGGTTGAAATTTTTGTTTTGATTAGCGATGGAACCCGGGATAGAGAGACCCTTGGCGGATGACGTTGAAAGTGTAGCGGCTGCTCTGCGCAAGGGACACCGCCTGTTGAGCCTCACCATCCGCGAATAATCAAAATGAACGGGCGAAACAAGCCTTCTTCACCATGATGAATGAGTGGGTCGCGCAATATGCCCGAACCAATCCTATTGTCCAACCATTCCCGAATTTAAATAATCCACCCCAAGAGCCCGTAATGCCATCGCCATCGATCCCTGTGAGGTGAGTAAACCACCGTGGACTTGATTAGGAAGCGTGGGGCCGAGGAGTTTAAGGCCATAGTTACCGAGCGATGCCGAAAGGGCCGAAGTTTCGCTTGATAACACCATTAGAGTGTTTGATGAACTATCATGCACACCGATGAATGTCTTAAGTGTGCTATATCTTTGTTGCGAGACTCACCTACTATTGATGGAGGACCTTGATTTCCATAGTCCCAAAGGAACAAGTTACTTGGGATTTCTTTCAAACGGAATTTGGAAGAAATATATTAGTCAACGGTTCATCGATCGAAGCGTAAGGAGTTCTGGAACTCAAGCAAGGCCGTATGATCAGATCTCGAATACTGAACATGAGTTCGTAAGACTTAGTCGGTATGCTCTGGAGTGTGTGGCTGATGAGGTTGCTATGTGCAAAAGATTTGAAGAAGGATTGAATGAAGAGTTAAAGTTACTAGTGGGAATTTTGGAGATAAAGGAGTTCGTGACACTAGTCGAACGAGCACGCAAGGCGGAAGAACTTGGGAAGGAGAAGAAGAAGGCTGAATTTGAAGCAAGAGATTACCGTAAAAGATCAACGAGTAAAGCTCCGTTCTCGATCAGTAAAGAGGTTCATGGAGGACACCAAGAAGTCGAGGGCATCAAGGGAATTTCCATTAGAGACCGACCATTGACGGACTCCGAGCTACATCGGTAGCTAGTGTGGGCAATAATCGTCAAGAGAGACCTGAATGTCCCCAATGTGGAAGACGACACCTAGGTGAATGTTGGGGTAAGTCATTAACAAGGCTCATTACGGATGTGGTTCAAGGACCACTTCATTAGGGATTGCACGGAGCTAGATGAGAAGAATAAGATGCAAGGTGCGAGATCTAGTGGGGCGACACTAGAGGTAGACCCCGAGGGTTTCAGGAGGTAGGGGTGGTAATCGAGGGGAGCCACCGATACTACTGTTCGATCCGAGACCGAGCTCTGCTAGAGCATATGCCATCCGCAGACGAGAGGAGGCATCCTCCCCGACGTTATCATGGTACTTTTACTCTCTTTAATACTAGTGTGATTGCATTGATTGACCCCGGCTCTACTCATTCATATGTATGTGAAACTTTAGCATCCAAGAAGACTCTACTGTTGAGTCTCATCGAGTTCGTAATTCGAGTGTCAAACCCTTTGGGTCAATACGTACTCGTTGATAAAGTGTGCAAGAGATGCCCCTAATAATTCGAGAATCTGTTTTCCTACCGATCTAATGCTTCTACCATTTGATGAATTCGATGTTATTCTTGGTATGGATTGGTGATCGTACATGATGCGGTGGTGGATCGCAAAAGGAAAACCATTGATTTGAGGAGTGCAAATAATGAGGTAGTCCGAGTCGAGTCTCATCGATTTAAAAGGAGTGCCGCGATAATATCTTCTATGACCGCCGGAGATATGTGAAAAGGGTGTGAAACATACCTTGCGTATGTGTTGGAAAGTAAAGAGACGGAAAAGAAACTCGAATCGGTATCGTTGGTTTGTGAGTATTCAGATGTTTTTCCGGAGGAGTTACGGATTGCCACGGTTCGAGAAGTGGAATTCGCATCGGTTGTACCGCACTACGCCGATCTCAATAGCTCCGTGATCGTATGGCATTAACGGAGTTAAAGGAATTGAAGGCTCAATTGCAAGAATTGACGGATAGAGGTTTCGCTCGACCGAGTTTTTCTCCATGGGCGCACCAAGATTGTTTGTGAAAAGAAGGACGGAAGCATGAGGATGTGCATCGACTCACCGTCAACTCAATAAAGTGACGATAAAGAATAAATATCCGTTGCCACAAATTGACGATTTGTTTGATCAATTAAAGGGAGCCTCGGTGTTTTCAAAGATAGATTTGAGGTCGGGATACTATCGGTTGAGGGTCCGAGAATCGGACATACCCAAAACCGCTTTTAGAACAAGGTACGGTCACCACTGAATTCTTGGTGATGCCGTTTGGGCTCACTAATGCCTCGCGGTGTTTATGGATTTAATGAATAGAATTTTCAGGCCATACTTGGATCGGTTCGTAGTTGTATTTATCGATGACATTTTGGTCTATTCGAGAGATGAAAATGAACATGCTGAACACCTAAGGCTAGTGTTGCAAATCTTACGAGATAAGCGAGTTATACGCAAAGTTCAAGAATTTGAATTTTGGTTGAAAGAGGTTAGCTTTTTGGGGCACGTGGTGTCCGTGATCGGTGTCGAGGTGGACCGAACAAAATTTCGACCATAGTCAATTGGAAACCTCCAAGGAATATTACCGAAGTTAGGAGCTTTTGGGGCTTGCTTAGGTTACTACCGACGGTTTGTAAAAGGATTCTCGATGATAGCCACACCCATGACAAAACCGCTTGAGAAAGATGTCAAATTTGAATGGACGGAAAAGTGTCGAAAAGTTTCGACCAATTGAAAACCCATTTGACGAAAAGCTCCGGTTCTAGTACTGACCTTAATCGGCAAAGAGTTTGTCATCTATAGTGATGCCTCCCTACTTGGGTTAGGTTGCGTATTGATGCAAGAAGGTCGAGTTGTGGCCTATGCGTCGAGACAATTAAAGCTACATGAGAAAATTTATCCAACCCATGATCTCGAATTGGCTGCCATCGTATTCGCCTTAAAGATATGGCGACATTACTTATTTGGTGAGAAGTGCCATGTGTATTCGGATCACAAAAGTCTCAAATATTTGATGACTCAGAGAGACTTAAATCTGCGACAAAGACGATGGCTCGAGTTGTTAAAAGATTATGAACTCGTCATTGATTATCACCCGGAAAGGCTAATGTGGTTGCGGATGCCTTAAGTCGAAATCCTTTGTTTGCTTTTACGAGTGATGAATGTACACTTGTCTATCCTACCCGACAATGTGTTAGTAGCGAATTAAAGGCCAAACCATTGTTGGCTCATCAAATTCGGGAAGCTCGGAAAGTTGATGAGAAGTTGCTTGCAAAACGGGTGAGTGTGTTCGAACAAGGAATCGAGTTTCAAATTGATGATGACGATTGTTTGAGGTTCGAAGTCGTCTCTGTGTTCCAAAGAATTCAAACTTATTTCGATAATTCTAAATGAAGCCCATTGTAGCCGAATGGCAATCCACCCGGAGTACGAAGATGTACAACGATTTGAAACGTCGGTTTTGGTGGCATGGTATGAAACGAGACATCTCGATTTTGTTTCAAAATGTTTAATATGTCAACAAGTGAAAGCGAACATCAAGTGCCATCGGGATTACTTCACCGATCACGATACCCGAGTGGAAATGGGATCGAGTCACAATGGACTTTGTATCCGGACCGCCATTGTCGCAAGTAAGAAGGATGCGATTTGGGTCGTAGTAGATAGATTGACTAAGTCGGCTCACTTTGTCCCGTCGACGCACGGATTTTTCAATGGACAAACTAGCCAATTGTACGCTTCTCAAATTGTGAGACTACACGGGTGCCTATTTCCATCGTGTCGGATAGAGATCCGAGATTTACCTCGCGATTTTGGAAGAAGTTGCAAGAGGCTTTGGGTACCAAGTCGCATTTTAGCACCTTTTCATCCCCAAACCGAACGGATAATTCAAATCTGGAGGATATGTTGAGATGTTGCATCCTTGAGTTTAGTGGTTCATGGGAAAGATATTTGCCTTTGATTGAATTCGCTTATAACAATAGTTTTCAATCAAGTATTAAGATGGCGCTTACGAGGCCTTGTACGAGGCGTAAATGCCGTACACCATTGTTTTGGACCGAGCTCGGTGAGAACAAAATTTTTGGAGTGGATTTGATTAAAGATCTTGAGCAGAAAGTAAAAGTAATCCGTGAAAATCGAAGATAGCCTCCGATCGTCAAGTCGTGACGCGGATCTAAAACGAAAAGACATTGAGTATCAAGTGGGAGATAAAGTGTTTCTTAAAGTTTCGCCTTGGAAGAAGATACTTAGATTCGGTAGTAGGGCAAATTGAGCCCGAGGTTCATCGGGCCATATGAGATATCCGAACGAGTCGGTCCGATCACGATCGTTTGATTTTGCCCCGAGCTCGAAAAGATTCACAATGTTTTCATGTCTCGATGCTTGACGATATAGGTCGATCCATCGCACGTAATTGCTCCATCCGAGATTGAGATTCACCTAATTTGAGCTATGAAGAGGAACGGTTCACATTATGAGGCGTGAAGTAAAAGAGTTGCGCAATAGGAAAATACCGTTAGTGAAGGTGTTGTGGCATAAACACGGAATGGAAGAAGCCACTTGGGAGCTTGAGGACTCTATGAAAGAGCGATACCCGAGCCTATTCACCGGTAAGATTTTCGGGGACGAAAATTTCTTAAGTGGGGGAGAGTGTGACATCCCAAAATTGACCATAGTCGGGAAGTGGTTTCGGGACCGCTAAACCGAGTCACCGACATGTTCGAACGTAATATTTATTGTCTAGAATATGTGAAAATGCATGTGTGAATTTTGAATTCTTTGATTTAGTTAATTTGATTGTGAATTGAAAGAAAAGGACTCATGTGAAAGGATTTAAATAGATGTGGATAATTTTAAGAGATTAATAAAAGGATGAAGTAAAATAAATGGACTTGCATGTCAAATAGCCCATTCCTAAGGGTAGTGGCCGGCCATGTCAAGAGTGATGGGCAAGGAAAACATGTTTGAACATGTTTAGCTAATGGATTATGCTTGAAAGAATAAAGAAATGAAATTGAAAAAAATAGGATATGATGAAAACAAAAGAAAAAAAAAAAGTGTTCATTCTCTCATTTTCTCCTTGCTTGGCGAATATACTAAGAAGAAAGGGGGAAAAAGCTTGAGAAAAATCAGCCATGGGAGCTTACTAGACTAAGGTGTTTTGATACAAGAAGGTATGTTTTATGCCACTCTTGAAAATGCATGCATGATTTGGAGGATTGGTTCAAAATTTTCCTTGAATCTCAAATCGAAACTAAGTTGTTAGGTGAGTTAAATTTCGCCATGCATGTTGTTTTCCTTGGTGAGTGTTTTGATGTTGTTGTGATGAAAGCATGGAGATGAGTGAGTTTGAATGTTTAACAAAAGGAAATTTTGTGCCATTGAGTTCTTGTTGTTATGTGTGTGTGTGCATGAGTATTGGCCATGCATGTTGTCTTCCTTGGTGAGTGTTTTGATGTTGTTGTGATGAAAACATGGAGATGAGTGAGTTGAATGTTTAACAAAAGGAAATTTTGTGCCATTGAGTTCTTGTTGTTATGTGTGTGTGTGCATGAGTATTCGGCCATGCATGTTGTCTTCCTTGGTGAGTGTTTTGATGTTGTTGTGATGAAAGCATGGAGATGAGTGAGTTCGAATGTTTAACAAAAAGGAAATTTTGTGCCATTGAGTTCTTGTTGTTATGTGTGTGTGTGCATGAGTATTCGGCCATATGGGGTATAAATGGGCATAGGTGTTAAATACCTTGTATTGGAAACTTTGATAAATAAGTAGCAATAAATGGGCAATAACCATAATAATGCATGTGAATGCCGTATGTTTGTGTTTGATGGAGAGGTAAATTGTTTGATTTAGCTCAAGAACAAAGGGGAACTAGATTGGACAAAGGAAAGGAGAAAGCAAACGAGTAGCCGATTTGGAACCGTTCTACCCCAAACAAAGTAAGTCATTAAGCACATATGTTTGATATTGCTTAAATGATTGGAAAATCTATGCAATTGTGTTTAATGGAATGCTATATATGTATAAATGAAATTGTATGTGTATGGAGTGAGGATAATTGTTGAATGTAAAAGAAATAGTGGAATGTGTAGAAAGTTTGCTTTCGGCACTATGTGTCTTGGGCAATACGTGTGTATGGTGACGAGATTGGCACTAAGTGTGCGTCTGGAAATATATGGCACTAAGTGTGCGTGCTGGAAATATAAGGCACTAAGTGTGCATGCTGGAAAAATATAACACTATGTGTGCAAGCTGGAAAAATACTAAGACCTTTGGGTGTGCGAGCTCGAAGGGTATGGCACTGTGTGTGCGGGCTTAAATTATGCGTGGCATTAAGTGTGCGAAATCGAGTAGTAAGCACTTGTGTGCGTGATTTATATATATGGAGGGTGTCTCCATTGAATTGAGTATGGACAATGGATCGGTAAGTACCTCGAGCCCATGACGAATAGAGAATACGTTCATGCTTGGGTTTGAATTTGGTAAGCCTTAAATCTATGTGATGATTGAAATTGTATGGTTGTGCTGGAAAATGAGTTAATGTGTAAAAATGTTTCGATTATCTTGTTGTGTAGAATATGAAATGTGGATGTATGACTTGGTGCGAGATTGGACCGAAAGGTCCGAGGTATTATGGTATAGATTCGATATGGATGAGTACCTAGCCTCGTTTGTCGTACATGTTGTAGTAACTTTATCGATGGATTGATGAATGCTTATGACTTCTTGAGTTGTAAACTCACTCGGTGTTTTTCTTGTCACCCATTTTAGGTCTCTCGGACTCGTATTGTTTGCGTGATCGGGACCGTCGTTGAAGTCATCACACGGCTGAAATCTTGTGGTATTGTTTTCGTTGTTGAAGAACATTTGGCATGTATAGGCTATTATATTTTGTCGAATTGTGGGTTGTAAACTTTAAGCCATGTGAAAATGGCCTATGTGGTCGCCGAGTGGGATGCTAGAACCTATAGCCACGAGTCTTAGAAACTCTAATTTTGATAAGGTGGCCATAATTTGTGTCATGTATGATGGATGATTAAGGCCAAGGAAAGATTCATGAAATTGGCATAGTTCTCGCAGTAACTGTTGCGGACAGCAGCAGTGAGATGAGATTGAAAAATCACTAAAAATAGTAGAAGCAGAATTAAATAGTGAGTAAATTATGAAATTGAATCTTGATGAATCTATTTTTATATGGACGAAACGAAACGACCATATAAGCAGTATACTGAGAAATATTAAAGTTCTCGTGAGACAGGGCCAGAACGGTTTCTGGGTCCCCTGTCGCGACTTTGAAAATTTACCATAAATTATCCAGAAAGAATTAGGAGTCATGCCTTATATTTACAGATTCCATTTTGAGTCTAGTTTCATTAGAAACAAACAGAACCAGTATTAAAGCCCTGTACAGAGAGATATTCAAGTTGTAACGCGCGAAGGTCAGAGCAGTCAATCCCTGTAACATGGGTGACTTTAACTAATAAACTGTACCAATTGGCCCGACCAAAAATTCTAGAAATAAATCCATGGATGGGTATGTGAGTCTAAATTCAGCGAAAATTTACGAAACCAGTTTCCGAGTTTTGAAACTCGAGATATGATTTTTAAGGCGACGGTGATGCAGTTTTCCAGCCTGACTGGTAATGTCAAATTGGTTGGTACCTTGAGAGGATTTGGCCGTTAACCCCTCGTGTCCGACACCGGCGACGGCCACGAGTTAGGGGTGTTACAACAATAATATCCTCGATGTTAGCTCAAAAATATGTGAGAAAGGGGTGTGAACCGTATCTTGCATATGTACTTAATAATGAAGAATTAGGAAAGAAACTTGAGTCGGTACCAGTGGTTTGTGAATATCCGGATGTTTTTCCCGAAGAATTACCAGGGTTACCACCTATTCGGGAGGTAGAGTTTGGCATCGAACTTGTACCTGGGACTACACCGATTTCGATAGCTCCGTATCGTATGGCACCAA
Organism: Gossypium arboreum; assembly: GCF_025698485.1. Taxonomy (NCBI): domain Eukaryota; kingdom Viridiplantae; phylum Streptophyta; class Magnoliopsida; order Malvales; family Malvaceae; genus Gossypium; species Gossypium arboreum. The sequence continues at coordinate 21,249,409 of NC_069078.1, read as the reverse complement.
CAGAATTAAAGGAATTGAAAGCTCAGTTGCAAGAGTTGACGGATAGAGGTTTCGCTCGACCAAGTTTCTCACCTTGAGGTGCACCAGTATTGTTTGTGAAAAAGAAGGACGGAACCATGAGGTTGTGCATCGACTATCGTCAGCTGAATAAAGTAACAATAAAGAATAAATATCTGTTACCACATATTGATGATTTGTTTGATCAACTAAAGGGAGCCTCAGTGTTTTCAAAGATAGATTTGAGATCGGGCTATTATCAGTTGCGAATTCGGGATTCGGATATACCCAAAACTGCTTTCAGAACGAGATACGGTCACTACGAGTTCTTAGTGATGCTGTTTGGGCTCACCAATGCCCTTGCGGTATTTATGGATTTGATGAATCGGATCTTCAGACCATTTTTGGATCGATTTGTAGTTGTGTTTATCGATGATATTTTGGTCTATTCAAGAAATGAAACCGATCATGCTGAACACCTGAGATTAGTGTTGCAGATTTTACGGGATAAGCAGTTATATGCCAAGTTCAGTAAATGTGAGTTCTGGTTGAGAGAAGTTAACTTTTTGGGTCATGTGGTATCTGCATCGGGTATTCGAGTTGATCCGAGCAAAATTTCAGCCATACTTAACTAGAAGCCTCCGAGAAATATCACCGAGGTTCGAGCTTTTGGGACTTCTTTGGTTACTACAGACGGTTCAGAAGGGTTTCTCGATGATAGCCACACCAATGACGAAACTACTTCAGAAAGAAGTTAAGTTTGAATGGACAGAAAAATGTCAGAAAAGTTTCGATCAACTAAAAGCTTATTTGACTGAAGCTCGAAGATTAGGCAAACTGAATCGTGCAAAGAGTTTGTCATTTACTGATGACGCATCCTTACTTGGGTTGGGTTGTGTATTGATGCAAGAAGGTCAAGTTGTAGCTTATGCGTCGAGGCAATTGAAGCCACATGAGAAAAATTATCCAACCCATGATCTCGAATTAGCTGCCATCGTTTTCGCTTTGAAAATATGGCGACATTACTTATTTGGTGAGAGGTGCCATGTATTTTCGGATCACAAAAGTCTCAAATATTTGATGACTCAAAGAGATTTGAATCTGCGACGAAGACGTTGGCTTGAGTTGTTAAAACATTATGAGCTTGTCATTGACTATCACCCGGGAAAGGCTAATGTGGTTGCGGATGCTTTACGAGAGATGAATGCATACTTGTCTGTTCTATCCGACAATGTGTTAGTAGCAGAGTTAAAGGCCAAACCATTGTTGATTCATCAAATTCGTGAAGCTTAGAAAGTCGATGATGAATTGGTTGCAAAACGGGCTGAATGTGTTTCGAATAAGGAATCAGAGTTTCAAATTGATGACGATGATTGTTTGAGGTTCAGAAGTCGTTTGTGTGTTCCAAGAAATTCAGAACTTATTTCGACAATACTGAACGAAGCTCATTGTAGCCGAATGTCAATTCACCCGGGGAGTACGAAAATGTACAACGATCTGAGATGTTAGTTTTGGTGGCATGGTATGAAACGAGACATTTCCCATTTTGTTTCGAAGTATTTAATATGTCAACAAGTGAAAGCGGAACATCAAGTGCCTACAGGTTTACTCCAGTAAGAAAGATGCGATTTGGGTTGTTGTTGATAGACTGACTAAGTCGGCTCATTTTATTCCCGTACGTACGGATTATTCATTGGATAAACTAGCTGAATTGTATGTTTTTCAGATTGTAAGATTGCACAGGGTACCCATTTCTATTGTGTCGGATAGAGATTCGATTCACCTCTCGATTTTGGAAGAAATTGCAAGAAGCTTTAGGTACCAAGTTGCATTTTAGCACCGCTTTCCATCCCCAGTCTGATGGTCAATCTGAACGAATAATTCAGATACTCGAGGATATGTTGGGATGTTGCATCCATGAGTTTAGTGGTTCATGGGAGCGGTATTTACCTTTGATTGAATTAAACACAACAATAGTTTTCAGTCAAGCATTAAGATGGCACCCTACGAGGCTTTGTATGGTCGTAAATGCCGCATACACCGTTGTTTTGGACCGAGCTTAGTGAAAATAAAATCTTCGGGTTGATTTGATTAAAGATCTTTGAAGTAAGTAACAATAATTCGTGAAAGTCTGAAGACAGCTTCAGATCGTCGAAGTCGTCTGTGGATTTGAAACGAAAAGACATTGAGTATCAAGTGGGAGATAAAGTGTTTCTTAAGGTTTCACCTTGGAAAAGATACTCGATTTGGTAGTAAGGGCAAATTGAGTCCGAGGTTCATTGGGCCATATGAAATCTCCGAACGAGTTGGTTCGATTGCATATAGGTTGATTTTACCCCGAACTTGAAAGGATTCACAACGTTTTCATGTTTCAATGCTTCGACGTTATGGATCGATCCTTCGCACACAATAAATCCCTCCGAGGTTGAAATTCAAGCCGATATGAGTTATGAAGAAGAACCGATTCGTATCTTAGCCCGTGAAGTGAAAGAGTTGCGAAACAAAAGGGTTCCGTTAGTAAAGGTGTTATGGCTCAAACACAGGATCGAAGAAGCTACTTGGGAAACCGAGAACTCTATGAAAGAACGATACCCAAACCTATTTACGGTAAGATTTTGGGACGAAAATTTCTTAAGTGAAGCGAGTTGTGATGACCCTAAATTGACCCTAGTCGAAAGTGGTTTGGGACCGCTAAACCGAGTCACCAAGTATTTGAATATGATATTTATTGTCTGAAATAAGTGAATATGATTGTGTGAAAGTTTTAAGCTTCGATTTAGTCGATTGCATGTGAATTTAGTTAATAGGACTTATGTGTGACACTTTTGAAATGTGATAGGTTAATCTATAAGGATCTATTAATGCATGTTAGAAAATGCTTGTACTTGCATGTCAAATTACCCAAAATTTTAGGTAGTGGCCGGCCATGCTATGGGGTAAAACATATTATAAACATTATGTGTTAATATGTTGTGTGAAGAATAATAAAATATGAGGGGAGTGGGAGGAGAAACCAAAGTTGTTTCATCCTTGCTCCCCCATTTTGTCGTAACTTGAGGAAGGAAGAAGAAAGGAGCTCTCTTGCTTCATGTTCGGCTTGGATGAGGATTAGGAAGAGGTAAGTACCTTGAAATACTTGGAAAATTATGTATAAAGAAGGTGGTTAGTTCAAGTTCTATTCATTCCATGGATTAAGTTTTGATTGTTTGGAGGTTTGATATTCGGCCAAGTAGTTTGAAGCTCTTAGTACATATATTTTTTCTTCTTTCTTGAAGGTTGAAATTGGTTTGTTCTTAAGGAGGTGCCGAATGTGGTCATTGAAGGGCCTTGAGGAACAATATGTGTGGCTTGGGTTATAACATTCGGCCATGGTAGAAAATGGAAGAGATATATGGTTGTTTTCATGTTTAACGAATAAGTTACAAAGGGTTGTTAATTGTGATAGTTTAAGGTAATTGTAAGTAGTTTCAATAAATGAACAATAATAATAAATCATCTAGTGAATTGGTGTAATTGCCGAATTTGAACTAGGAAGTTATGGAGTAATGTGTGTATTTTAAGTGATAGAATAGAGTGAATGCTTGGAATGTGATATGTATGAATTGTAAGTTGGATTAAAAGCATTATATTGCCTTATCATTTTTAGAAATGTGCTTTGTCAAAGAAATTGAGGTTGATGTTTAAGTGATGTGAGTATAGGGATATTAAACATGTAGTTTCATAGATGTAATATGAGTGTTAGGACGGAATGATGTTTAAGTACGAATGTATTTGGATGGATGTGCTTATAAGTATAACTTGAGATAAAATGGTGTTTAGTCATCATAAATAACCATATTTGTAGTATGTGTTAAATATATATATTCGGCCTTAACATAGATATGCATATATCTATAAAGTTGTTAATGCCTAAGTAAGATGTTGGGTTGTGCATGACTAGAGTATATATATATATATGCGTATGGTGTTTGATAGTTAACCATTAAGTCATATGTACCTCAACCTTATAATATACATGTGTTATATTTAATCGCCTATTTGATTTGAAATTAAATGAATTCAATTGTTTTAAATTAAGCTCAAGAGCAAAGAGGATCTAGATCTGATAAGGGAAAGGAGAAAGCAATTGAATAGCCTATCCGTCACTGTTCAAAAATATCCGAGGTAAGTCTTCGAGTAATGAAACTTAGTTTATGATTTGATTAAGTCATGACATATAAGCATAACAAATAAACGGTGATATAATGATTCTACTTGAATTATATATTGAAGTGATTAGTTTATACCTATGACGGGTAGCCGAATGTGTATAGAGATCATGTTATAAAGCCAATCAAAATCATGCTCTTTGCATGTGGCTATTGAGCCGAAATTGGTAAGGTTTGATAAGTGTCTTGTGTTTGAGCTTTAGTAATGAAAATGAAATATGGATGTGTCATGATTTATTGATATATGTGCATGATTATTGAATGATATCAGGGCTAAGTCCCGAAGGCATTTGTGCTATTGACTATATCGGGCTAAGTCCCAAGGCATTTGTGCTATTGACTATATCTGGGCTAAGTCCCAAGGCATTTGTGCTAGAGACTATATCAGGGCTAAGTCCCGAAGGTTTTGTGCTATTGACTATATCGGGCTAAGACCAAGGCATTTGTGCGAGTTGCTATATCCGGCTAAATCCGAAGGTACTTGGGTTTGGAAATGAGCGATCTTGCTGTAATAATTTCAATTAATACGCTCATAAAATCCAAACGATAAGGTATGTTTCGTATATGCATCGGAAAAGTTAATTCCTTTTTAGATAGTATTCGCTCTATTGATTAACAACTTCCGACCTTTAGTTAGGTTTGATCCCCTGTGTATGAATATATTGGTTGAGGTGTGAAGTAAGTATGATTTTGGGAATATGCGTATATGTAACTATTCATTTAGTCATATGAACGCTATACTTTAGTCGTAAATAATTTCATTACTTGAACTTACTAAGCATTAAAATGCTTACTCTGTTACTTTGATTCTCTGTTTTATAGATTTTGTTCATCAGCTATCGGACTCGGGATTGTCAAAGTCGAAGTCATCCACACTATCTAAGCCCTTTTGGTACTTTTTTTTTAGTTGAACTTCGATAGTGGCATGTATGGGACTGACCTTTGTTGTTAATTAAGTACTTTTTGGTAATGTATATATATTCGGATGGCCATGCGAAAATGGCTTATATATTTTGAGCGTAGTGTTATAATCATTTTGTGTATATATATATATATGGTTATTGAGAGGTGTGGAAATGCTTGGCAATGATTAGCCATTGGAATGGTTAATCTCGATCATATTTGGTGCTATGTATGTCAAATGGCTAGTTGAATCATGGAAACTATGAAATAGGTGAGATTCACCTTAAAGTAGATTCTGACAGCAGCAGTGGTGTGAGTTTGAAAAATCACTAAAAATAGTAGAAATGTAATTAAATAATGAATAAATTATGTCATCGAATCTTGATGAGTCTAGTATCACATGGAAGAAACGAAATGACCATATGAGCCGTATTTTATGAGATGTTTAAGTTTTTGTGAAATAGGGCCAGAGCGATTTCTGGATCCCCTATTCTGACTTTGGAAATTCACCATAAATTAACCAGAGATAATAGAAGATATGCTTTATATGTACAGATTCCTTTCTGAGTCTAGTTTCATTAGAAACAAATGGCATAAGTATTAAAGCCTTGTACAGGGAGATATCTATGTCGTATTGCATGAAGGTCAGAGTAGTCGAACCCTGAATCAGGGGAGACTTTAACTAATAAACTGTCCTAATTGGCCTGACCAAAAATTCTAGAAAAATATTTATGGATGGATATATGAGTCTAGTTTCAGGAAATATTTAAGGAATCGGTTTCCGAGTTTTGGAGCTCGAGATATGATTTTTAAAGTCACTGTGATGCAGTTAGCCAGCTTGTCTGGAAATTTTAAAATGAACTGTGTAAGTAAATGAATTAAGTCCGTTAACACCTCGTGTTCGACTCCGGCAACGGTCTCGAGCTCGGGGCATTACAAGTCAAGTTGCAGATCAACTGCAACCATGTGGCCACCTCCTTGCGGTTCCAAATCGTCTAAGGTTGGGGGTTACCTGTGCAGTTAAAAGAAATGGTGAGTTTATGAAAACTCAGTATGTAACCATTATCAATCAGACAAAAAATAGTGCATGCAAGAATGATGCGGGCCCGAGCCCTATTCAAGATATTAATACTGACTGGGCCTTAGCCCTATCTGAATAATCTTGAGCCTAAGCCCAATACAAGATGTCGACAAAGTGCAGATATGCAACCCATCCCAATCCAACCAACACACCACCCGTACCAACCAACACACCATGTGGGGATTAAATCGACCCACCCAACCAACACACCAATATAGCAGTGAAGTTGCTAACAGTAACACAATAAAGCTGCTAATAATAGTAAACGTGGCGTAGCCACTAATATCAGAATGCATGGCAAAGCCACCAGAACAGTAAAAACGTTGCAAAGCCACTAGTACAGTACTTCTTCCAAATTAGAATCCCAACCCCAATGAAGAATGTCATGTCATAAATATTATGTGTATGTAAAGTCGTACTCACCGAATGACTACCACCACCACCACTGAAACTTAAACAAAGGGAGAGAAAGAACAAAAAGTGTAGTCGGTTAGAATATGAGAGAAGAGGGACAAAGGTTTAGCCAAAAGAAGAATTAAGATTGAGAGGAGAAAAATGCAATATTTTGCTTTGAGAAAAAGAGTAGAGAAAATGCCTAAAAGTAATTGGGTCACCAAGGTAGAGCACGAAAACACACAAGACGAAAACAGGAAGATTCGGCACTTAGGAAAACAGAAACTAGGTGTCACTCCCAAAACTCAAAATTTGGCACAAAGAAAGAATACTCTCAAAGTTCCCAAAATGGTGAAATGCCTACCAAAGAGACCCCTAGCTGGATTTGTATACACAAGCTTCCCCAATCAGCTACAACACTCCAAGCTTTGAATTCCTTGATTTACTCCTCCAAATTCTCCTCCATAATCCCCTCCTCAACTTACTCCCACCTCACATTCAAATTCCAATACCAATTCAACTTTCCACCACATAGAATTCTACTCCAATTCAACCACTTGCCGCCCACAAGTGAAAAATAAATACTCATCAATATCCCATGCCAATGCTAGAACCCTAGACCTCCTTGCCACCTTTGTGACACCTCCTTGCCAATACACTACAAGGCTGTTTGTGTCACCATTTAGCCTCAATTAACTAAAAAGTCTACAGGCCAAAATCCAGGTTCCTTTAAAAGAAAACCAAAATAAATTGCAAGAGCCAAGACTTGAACCCAAGCACCCTTACAACCTTAATGACGCCTCAACCACTCGACCACATGCTTCCTTTGTCATTTATTTAACACAGTAAATTAAAAGGCCTTGATCCAAACATCTAGGGTTTTATTCACTTAAAACCAAAAATTTTGCTAAAGCCCAGGCTTGAACCTAAGATTTCTCCAACACTTCTCAGGGTCATTAACCACTAAAGCAGACATTTAATTGTGTCATTTCCTTGCACAATTAAATACTTATATACCACCTCCTTATAGGCCCAATACTTCTAGGCCCAAATTCAGGGTATTACATGGGGAGTGTGTTTCCACCGAGGCCATCATGTGCAAGAGATTTGAGGATGGATTGAATGAAGACATTCGTGTGCTAGTTGGGATCTTAGAGCTAAAAGAGTTTGTGGTATTGGTTGAACAGGCATGTAAGGCCAAAGAATTGAATAAAGAGAAAAGGAAAGCTGATCTTGAAGCTAGAGATTCGTGGAAGAGACCGATGAGTAAGTCATTCCCATTTCAGTCTAAGAAGCTGAAAAAACTGTATTCCCGTTCAAATTTGTAACACCCCAAACCTGGCCTGGACGTTATGGCCAAGTTTGGCGATGCCACATTAAAGTGTTGTTCACAATGCCACATTAAAGTGTTTTTCACGAAGTGCGAAATTGTTAAAAACCCACTCTCCCTTAAACCTATTTGAATGACCATGAAGATGATTTCAAGGCTTGTCGTTGATAATCAAAATGTAATTCATTTTTTGAAAATTAATCATATTAAAACATTGTTATCTATTTAAAAATGATGTTTGCTGCGGAAGCTTTTGAAACGTGTTGCGTAGTCGTGATGTGTGAAAAGCATTTATCTTTTTAAAACCCGTGTCCTACTGCTAGCATATATAAATCAATATAAATAAAACCCCAAATTAAATGTTAAAAATTTAAAGAGGCCATACTACAGAAAATACCCAAATTAAACTATTTATAAATTAAAAGTCAAATACAGAAGTGTAAGCTATTGTGTGGCCACCTTTGAGTCCCTCGCAGCACTGACCCACCTAAGGATTACCTACGCAGATAAGTAGAAGGGTGAGTTTACGAAAACCTAGTGTGTAATCCCTTAACAAACAAATAGTCAAATATATAGTGAGCAAATATAGTCTGGGCCTAAGCCCATATCAGTAACAGTGAAAATATTAGTTTGGGATTTAGCCCATCTCAATACAAAAACAGTTATATATTCAGGCCTTGGCCCATTTCAGTAACAGTAAATAGTGCAGTATCAGTAAACAGTATGCAAGTCCTACCCATCCAGCCTCTACACACCAGCTCCGTCCAACCCTACACTCCATGTGGGGATATAATCAACCCACCCATCCCTACACTCCAGAATTAGCACCTACATTCTGACTAAACAATGTTTGCGAGAGATTTGCCAAGATAATAGGCTTAGAGCCATCAGTGGTTTGCAGTAGAGCTGCCAATACAGTACACTTCCTCCAATCATATAAAAACCCATCCCCATGCAATGTATCATGCAACATGTCATAATATTATACATGAATTCAATACAGTTACAATAGCATGCTAAAATATAAACATACATCACATAGGGGTAAAACAGTCATCTTACCATAAAAGGGCAAATTAATTATTTTACCATATAAGTGCAAAACAGTCATTTTACCTCATAAGGGCTACACAATCATTTTATTAATTTGGGTATACATACCGACCCAACAGTAGGTCCACAGTCATCTCGGACGACCCGTGTAACCTTAATCAGTCAAACAGTGAAAATGGACCAAAGCATGGGCCCGCAAGCCCGTGTGGTCCACATAGCCCAAAAATGGCCTTGGTCGTGTGGAATACACAGCCTAGTCTAATATTCTCCATCCATCCGAATGATTTACCAGTGTGGGCCCACGAGCCCGTGGGGCCCATACGGCCCATTTTGGCCCAACATGGCCCAAATCAGCCTTACACCATGAAGTCACTCATGGACGGCCTTAATGATCTTACGCCTACATTTAGGCATTTGAATTATCACACGAGCGAGGCACGCCCGTGTAGCGTCAATAGTCGTATTTTTTGACTTTTTTCAGGTTATAGTTTGGGCAGTGTTTACACACCTGTTTACAGAAAACATGCACGTAGTCCTTGAGCATTCCAAACCTTCATCCAATCCACAAACATTCAATTAGTCACAAGGTAATCAAATTAATACTACTCCTCTCCATACCACTTATTTGAGGATCTATTGTCACATACCTTGTTTCGAACCCCCTAGCCTTTACTTACCTAAACCGTTGATCAATAATGATTTTCCCCCTTCTTCAGTTATTATCTGTATATCAACCAAATCTATTAACCTTGATCAAATTGTTCGCACAATCGTTTGAACCAAGCGTAAACCATTTACCGAAACATAAAATTGATTATAGAGAAGGGAAGTAATCGGTCTATCTCTACACAACACCCTACGCAACAAAGGCAGATGCTTAGCACAAACCGCCCCTAAAAAATAATGGTAGTAAAGGATACATTAGATAGAAACTATTAACTCGACAAAAAGAGCAGAAATAAGAGGATAACTGCAAACAGAGTTACCTTTGATCAAGTGCAGAAAGAGAATAGACTGCTACAATATCAGTGAATAACCCTTCACTTGTCAAAAAGTTCCAATAACCAAAAGAACTCAACGACCAAGAAAGGGTGAAAGAGATTCAGCATTGAAAAGAGGGAGAGATTCGGCTACTAAAGAATGTGATATTTGGCTTTACAATGTTAGAGGGGAAACTTGGTAATAGCCGGAAGAGGAGAAAGAGACCAAGGAAAGAGTCAATAGAAGCCAAGGGCTAACAGCCGACAGAATTGGGAATAGGGAAAAGGAAGTATTCTACTAAAACCAAAAGGGAAAAGGAGCACTCTAACAATATTCAGCCAAAGTGGAAGGGTAGAGGAGAGAAAAGAAAATCGCTTTGACAGAAGGTTTACCGGGGAGCGCAATGTCAAGAACAAATGGACCCGAAAGTATTCGATATGACCAAAAACAAAAAGATATTGCCCACACTCTTAACACAAATCGGCCTACAAGAAAGAAAATAGCCAAAGTGTTTCAAGCAACCGAAATAGAGAGCAAAAGTTTACTCAAAGTCGAATTCTGAGAAGACAGAATTCTAATTCGGCACACACTCCTCATTCCTTTTAAAATCCCAAATTTTCCTCTCCAAATCACTCAAACCGTCCACCAACCCTCAATCCACTCCTCAAATCTCTCCTCCAATCTCTCAACCATCCAATTCAAATTCCACAACAACTCTGCAGTATTTTGGTCAAACTCTATGACCCACACGGTAGAGGCAGCAAAATAAAACCCCCATTACACAAACCAGGACTCGAACTTCGAACCTAAGGTAACCGTAGCATACCACTAATCCCCTAGACCAACAGGCCCTTCTTGTCATGTTTTACCCATATTATTTAAAAGCCTACTGGTGCTTACTCCTTTAAAAACAAAACTTTTTGCACCTGCCCAGGTTTAAACCCAAGACTTCTCAGGCATTTCCTAAAACACTCAGAACACTTAACCGCTGAAGCTGATACACATTTGTGTCACTTTCTTACACAACTAAATATTTATGAGTAGCTTCCTAACTGTTTCCGTACTCAAGACCTAATACTTTTAGGCCTAAATTTAGGGCGTTACAATTCACCCCTCCTTAAAAAAATTTCCTCCCCGAAATTTCCAAGTATCGGATCAGTCGCATAACATAAACTACAGCTCTACGCTCTTGCTGCGCACTTTAGTTCCAAAACACTACCACATTAACCTTAGTGTTTTCAATACAGTCTATAGATAGACTGGGACAGTACGTCAATCCAATACTCAGTCTCAGATCATGACACTCAGCTCGAGCACCTCTATGGCCTCTGCCACAGCCTCTTGTATCCCTTCTGCGAGTACCTCTGGTATGTATTGTCGAGTTGCATTTTATCTTTGTTAATAGTATTATGCAGATCAATTTATAGTTTCAATTGTTTATTAACAGGTATTTTATGAGGACAGTATCAAAGGTATAGAGTTTTATTTCTGCACAACGTAGTGTCTATTGGTGTCTACCGGTTTCTTTACAATTTCAGTATACACTACTTAAGAGTTGGTAGTACAGTATACTACCTACAGTAGTCCTAGTAATCCTACCTATATTAGTTTCAGTCAATTTCAAATACAGTTTTCAAAAAGAACTTACAGGATCGGCGCAGAGACTCGGTGTACCACACATTCAGTATAACAGTTCAAAATACTTCAAATCGTTTAAAACAGTTCTTTTAGAAATTCCAAGTTTTGAAAGAAACCCAAATCCACAGCCGAGTTTGGTAACCTGGCTCTGATACCATTAAATGTAACAATACAAACTCGGCCTGGACGTTATGGCTGAATCTGGCGATGCCATATTGAAGTGTTTTTCACAAAGTGCGAAATTATTAAAAACCCATTCTCTCTTAAACCTTTTTGAATGACCTTGAAGATGATTTCAAGGCTTGTCGTTGATCTTCAAAATGTAAGTCGTTTGTCAAAAAATTAATCATATTAAAACGTCATTATCTATTTAAAAACAATGTTTCCTGTGGAAGCTTTTGAAACGTGTTACGAAGCCGTGATGTTTGAAAAGCATTTATCTTTTGAAAGCTCGTGTCCTACTGCTAGTAGGTATAAATCAATATAAATAAAACCCCAAATTAAACATTAAAAATTTAAAGAGGCCTTATCACAAAAAATACCAAAATTAAACTATTTATAAATTAAAAGTCAAATACGAAAGCGTAAGCTGTTGTGTAGCCACATTTGAGTCCTCGCAGCGCCGACCCGCCTAAGGATTACCTGCGCAGATAAGCAGAAGGGTGAGTTTATGAAAACTCAGTGTGTAATCCCTTAACAAACAAACAGTCAAACATGCAGTAAGCAATATAGTCTTGGCCTAAGCCCATATCAGTAACAGTGACAATATCAGTTTGGGCTTTAGCCCATCTCAATACAGAAACAGTCATATATTCAGGCCTTGGCCCATTTCAAGAATAACGATAAATGATGCGATGTCGATAAGCAAAGATGCAAGTCCTACCCATCCAGCTTCTACACACCATCTCCATCCAACCCTACACTCCATATAGGGATATAATCAACCCACCCATCCCTACACTCCAAAATTAGCACCGATTGCGGCACTAAACAATGTTTACAGGAGAGCTGCCAGTATAATAGGCTTAGAGCCATCAGTGATTTGCAGCAGAGCTTCCAGTACAGTACACTTTCTACAATCATATAAAAACCCATCCCCATGCAATGCATCATGCAACATGTAATAATATTATACACGTATTCAATATAGTTACAATAGCATGCTAAAATATAAACATACATCACATAGCGGTAAAACAGTCATCTTACCATAAAAAGGCAAAACAATCATTTTACCACATAAGGGCAAAACAGTCATTTTACCTCATAAGGGGTACATAGTCATTTTATTATTTTGGGTATATGTACCGACCCAACAGTAGGTTCACAGTCGTCTCAGGTGACCCGTGTAACCTTCATCATTCAAATAGTGAAAATGGGCCCAAAGCCTGCATGCCCGTGTGGTCCACATAGCCCAGAAATGGCCTTGGCCATTTAGAATACACAGCCTGGTCCAATATTCTCGACCCATCTGCGTGATTTACCCATGTGGGGCCCACAAGCTCATGGGGCCCAAATGCCCATTTCAGCCCAACATGGCCCAAATCAGCCTTAGACCATGAAGTCGCTCATGGTCGGCCTTAACGATCTTACGCCCAGGTTTAGGCATTCAAATTACCACAAGAGTGAGCGCACGCCCGTGTAGCGTCAATATTCGTATTTTTCGACTTTGGCCGGGTTATAGTTTGGGCAGTGTTTACACACCTGTTTACAGAAAACACACACGTAGTCCTTCAGCATTCCAAACCTTCATCCAATCCACAAACATTCAATTAGTCACAAAGTAATCAAATTAATACTAATCCTCTCCATACCACTTATCCAAAGATCTATTGTTACATACCTTGTTTCGAATCCCCAAGCCTTTACATACCTAAACCTTTGATCAAGAATGATTTTCCCCCTTCTTCGGTTATTATCTGCATATCAACCAAATCTATAAACCTTAATCACATTGTTCACACAACCATTTGAACCAAGCATAAACCACTTACCGAAACATAAAACTGATTATAGAGAAGGGAAGTAATCGGTCTATCTCTACATAGCACCCTACACGATAGAGGCAGATGCTTAGCACAAACCAGCCCTAACAAATAACGGTAGTAAAGAATACACTAGACGGAAACTATTAACTCGAAAAAAAGAGCAAAAAGGAGAGGATAACTGCAAACAAATTTACCTTCGATCAAGTGTAGAGAGAGAATAGACCGCTACAATATTAGTGAATAACCCTTCACTTCTCAAAAAGTTCCAGTAACCAACAGAACTCAACGAACAGAAAAGGTGAAAGAGATTCGGCAATGAAGAGAGGGAGAGATTTGTCTACCAAAGAAAGTGATATTCGGCTTTACAATGTTAGAGGGGAAACTTGGTAATAGCCGGAAGAGGAGCATGAGACCAAGGAAAGAGTCAACAGATGCTAAGGACTAAAAGCCGACAGAATTGGGAATGGGAAAATTGAAGCATAAATCACTCAAACCGTCCACCAACCCTCAATCCATTCCTTAACTCTCCTCCAATCTCCAAATCATCCTGTTCAAATTCCATAACAACTCTACAGTATTTCAGTCAAACTCTACCACCCACACAGTAGAGGCAGCAAAATAAAACTCCCATTGCATAAACCAAGACTCGAACTTCAGACCTAAGGTAACCATAGCATGCCACCTATTTCCTAGACCAGCAAGCCCTTCCTGTCATGTTTTGCCCATATTTATTTAAAAGCCTACTGCCTAGAGACAGTGCTTACTCCTGTAAAAATAAAACTTTTTGCAACTGCCTAAGCTTGAACCCAAGAATTCTCAGGCACTTCCCTGAACACTCAGAACACTTAACCACTAAAGCATATACACATTTGTATCACTTTCTTACACAACTAAATATTTATGAGCAGCTTCCTAACTGTTCACCTACACAAGACCTAATACTTCTAGGCCCAAATTTAGGGCATTACAAAATTTTTTAGCAAGATATTCACGTAGAGATTGTGAGAAACAACATTCGAGTTTTAAGTCTTAAGCAACCTCAATGGCGAGTGTGGGCAATGTGACGTCTAACAGACCCGAATGTCAGCAATGTGGCAGATGTCATCTTGGCAAATGTAGAATGAATGACTGAGCTTTTTTTAAGTGCGGTTCTCAAGATCATTTTATCAAAGATTGCCTGGAGATGGCAGAGAAAGAAAAATTTCAAAATGCAAGGCCTAGTAATACTACTTCTAGAAGAAGGCCCCTAAGGAATACTGGAAATGAGGCCAGTAGTAAAGGTGTGACTAAAGAAATCACTGTGAGATCCAAAGCTCGAGCATCGGTGAGAGCCTATTCCATCTGTGCTCGTAAAGAAGTGACGTTTCTCGATGTTATTACTGGTACTTTTTTCTCTTTATGATACTGACATTATTGTATTGATTGAACCTGGATCTACTCATTCGTATGTTTGTATGAATTTGGTAAATAATTGCCTGTTGAGTTTACTGAATTTGTGATTAAGGTGTCAAACCTTTTAGGCAAGCATGTTTTAGTTGACAAAGTATGTAAGAAATGTCATTTGATGATTAGAGGTTACTGTTTTCCAACTGACTTGATGTTGTTGCCATTTGATGAGTTTGATGTTATTTTGGGTATGGATTGGCTGACGTTGCATGATGCTATAGTAAATTGTAGATAGAAAGTTATTGAATTGAAACATGAAAATGGTGAAATTCTTTGGGTTGAATCAGATGAGTCAGATAGATTATTCTTCAGGTTGAATCAGATGAGTCAGATAGATTGCTAGTGGTGATTTCTTCAATGTCATCTCAGAAATGTATAAGAAAAGGATGTAAAGCTTAGCTAGCTTATGTGTTAAACAAGAAAGAGTCTGAATTGAAAACTGAATCAGTGCCGGTAGTTTGTGAATATCCAGATGTGTTCCCGGAATAGTTGTCTGGGTTACCCCCAATTAGAAAAGTTGAGTTTCACATTGAGTTATTCCCGGGTACTTCACTAATATCTATTGCTTTGTATAGAATGGCTCTGATTGAATTGAAAGAATTAAAAACTCAGTTGCAAGAATTGACAGATAAGGGATTTGCGAGACCGAGTTATTCCCCCTGGGGTGCTCCGGTGTTGTTTGTAAAGGAGAAAAACGAATCTATGAGACTTTGTATAGATTATTAATAGCTCAATAAGGTAACCATAAAGAACAAGTATCCGTTGCCGAGGATAGATGACTTGTTTGATCAGTTGAAAGGAGCAGCAGCATTTTCCAAGATTGATTTGAAATCCGGGTATTACCAGTTGAGAGTTAAAGAGTCAGATGTGCCAAAAACTGCTTTCAGAATAAGGCACGAGCACTATGAATTCCTTGTTATGCCATTTGGATTAACAAATGCCCCTGTTGCTTCCATGGACTTGATGAACTGAATTTTCTGACCATATTTGGATAGGTTTGTAGTCATTTTTATTGATGACATACTGATTTATTCTCGTGATGAGACCGAGCATGCCGAGCATTTGAGAACTGTTTTACAAACTTTGAGAGATAAACAATTGTATGCTAAGTTCAGTAAAAGTAAGTTTTGGCTCCGAGAAGTTGGATTTTTGGGACATATTGTCTCAGGTGTCAAATTTGAATGGTCTAAAAAATGTTAACAGGTGCATTCGTTAAACTGAAGGCATAACTAAAAATTCATAATGTCTGTACCTCGTTCTGAAAGCAGTTTTTGGAATATCAGAATCCTTTACTCGCAACTGGTAGTAACCCGATCTCAGATCTACCTTAGAAAACACAGTAGCACCTTTCAACTGATCGAATAAATCATTAATTCTAGGCAGAGGGTATTTTTTCTTTACAGTCACTTTATTAAGCTGTCGGTAATAAATACACATACTCATTGTGCCATCTTTCTTTTTCACAAACAGAACAGGAGCACCCCACGGTGAAAAACTCGGTCTAGCAAACCCTCGATCAATCAATTCTTGCAACTGAGATTTTAATTCCTTTAACTCGGTCGGAGCCATTCTATACGGAACTATTGAAATCGGAGTAGTACCATGTTCTAATTTAATGCCAAACTCAACTTCTCGAATCGGAGGCAAACCCGATAGTTCTTCAGGAAACACATCAGAGAATTCACAGACAATAGCACTGATTCAACTTTCTTATCATTTACTTTTGAATCTAACACATAAGCTAAGTAGGCTTCACAACCTTTCTTTACATATTTCCATGCTTTCATTACAGATATCACAGCTGATAGTCCATTCAGATCACTAGACTCAATTCGAATTATCTCATCATTCTTACACCTTAAATCAATGACTTTTTATATGCAATACACAATAACATCGTACAAAGTCAACCAGTCCATTCCCAGAATTATATCAAATTCGTCGAAAGGCAAAAGCATCAGATCAGCAGGAAAACAGATGTCTCGAATCAATAACGGGCAATTCTTGTAGACTTTATAACCTAAAACACTTTTGCCTAAGGGGTTCGATACTCTAATTACGAATTCAGTAGACTCTACATGCAAAGTCTTACAGTGCACTAAATTCATACAAATATAAGAATACGTTGATCCAGGGTCTATCAATGCAATCACAGAAGTATCATAAAGAGTAAAAGTACCAGTAATCACGTCGGAAGATGAGGCTTCATCATGAGCTCGGATAGCATAGGCTCTGACAGGTGCTCTGGCCTCAGATCTAACAGTAGTATCCCCTGTAGCTCTTTGACCACCACTTGCATTTCTCGAATTTCTAGAAGGTCTACCTCTAGCTGAGGTATTACTCAGTCTTGGATTCTGTACATTCACTTACTCAACAAGTTCAGAACAATATCTTACAAAATGATCCAGAGATCCACATCGAAAACAGGCTCGATCATTCAATCTACAATTTCTCGAATGTCTTTTACCACAGTATTTACATTTAAGTTTTTCAGATCAGACATTTCCAACACTTTCAGCGGAAGTAACAGGAGCTCTGGAATTCGAGTGCAATCTAGCTCGATCTCAGTTCGAATATTTTACATCAGTCTTTGAACAGTTTTGATCATCTCAGAATTTCATTGACTAAGATTGAAATGCGCTACCCGAAGATCTTTTTCTAGCATCTCTAGTTTCAGAATCAGCTTTTCTTTTCTCTTTACTTAATTCTTCAGCTTTACATGCTCGCTCAATGAGCACTACCATTTCTTTAATTTCCAAAATCCCAACTAACAAACGGATATCTTCGTTTAGTCCATCTTCAAACCTTTTGCACATTATTGCTTCATTTGAAACACATTCACGGGCATACTAACTCAATCTCACAAATTCACGTTCGTATTCACTAACAGACATATGGCCCTATTTAAGCTCGAGAATCTCTTTACGTTTCTGATCAATGAATCTGTAACACCCCTTACCCATGTTTGACCCCAGAACAGGGTACGAGGCATTATCGGACTTAATCACTAATCATCGTATAAAAACCGATTCATAATTAATAACATAATCAAGACTATCTACATTAAATGACTTTATACAATAGAGACCTTCAAATAACATAGGTTAGCATTTTAAGCCAATTCCTAGAAACTTAATAACAATTAAACGAGTCTCCATACATGCCAAACACTTAAAATACTTTAAAACCTTTATATATCGATCAATAGTTTGATAGTGTGATTTAACCTCCGGCGACCTCCAACTCGAGCTAATATCTTTGACACTATAGGAAAAAAAAGGAAGGGAGTAAGCATTATAGCTTAGTAAGTAAGTCTGTAAATATTAATAAACAATAAATTATCATACTTTAAACAAAGTCACAATATGTTCCCGAAATATTACCATAAAAAACACACATACTTTCACTATTACAATCATAAACAGGTTCAAAATAAGCTATCTAGCAAAGTACCAGAAACTAAATTATTTATTTCTGGAGCTACAGAACTCGAAATTACAAACCGTTAATTTTTTGTGAAACTAGATTCACATATATTCTTACCATAAAATTTTGAAAATTTTTTGTCAAGCAAATTAGCACATTTTATTCATTGAAGTTATCCCTGTTTCACTGCTCAACTATTCTGACCACTCTTCACTACGAATGAATTTTCTCCTTGTACAGAATTCAAAGGATGTTCTCGTTTATTTCATTTGAAACTAGACTCATTACGGATTTCAAGAATATAAATTATATCCCATAATTATTTTTGTAAAATTTTTAATGATTTTTCCAAGTCAGGACAAGGGATCACGTAGTCATTCTGCACTAGTCTCTCAAAAACATAAATATGTCATATTATAGAATTCCTTTGCTTGCTCTGTTTCTGTTATATGAAAATAGACTCATTAAGCTCTAATTTTATATCTTATTCAGTCTCTGATTCAATTTCTACTATTTTTGGTAAATTTTAGATTCACGCCTTTGTAACTATCCGAACAGTTTTATTGTCAATTTTGAT
Source organism: Gossypium arboreum (assembly GCF_025698485.1). Taxonomy (NCBI): domain Eukaryota; kingdom Viridiplantae; phylum Streptophyta; class Magnoliopsida; order Malvales; family Malvaceae; genus Gossypium; species Gossypium arboreum. The sequence goes on along the minus strand of NC_069078.1, from coordinate 21,230,388 downwards.
CTTTCACACTTCAATTGTATTCATCACTTTCCCATAACAATCTTTCCAATTTCCAGTCACATATCGAGCATATTGCTCATAAGTTACACATGTATATACTTACACTTATCATCACAAAGTCATACACAATTTCATTTAATCAATTTCCCAGTTGAACGCTTCGGAATAATAATAGATACGCAATGGTATCGCACACAGCCCACCTTTAAAATCGAAGCTCTCTTGTACACATAGTGGCCTTCACTTAGCACCACTCATGTGACCTAGCTCGATTGTACACATAATTTTGGCTCTCTTGTACACATGGTGAACACTTAGTACCACCCATGTGACCTAGCCAGTTTATCTCGTAGCTCTCTTGTCTACATGGTGTCCTTTACCTGGAACCGCGCATGCGACCTAGCTACATATATCTCGTAGCTCTCTTGTCTACATGGTGTACACATAGTATCACCCATGTGACCTAGATACATCATAATGTCTCGTAGCTCTCTTGTACACATGATGTGTACTCAGCACCATACATGTGACCTAGCTACATACCATCTCAGATCATCCAATCTTTTCTAAGGTTCAACAGGATTTCTCTCTTTCTAATACTTGATTCCATACTTCCAATAGTCAATTATGATTCAAAAATCAGCTACAATACATAAAATATGCTGAAATACAAAAAAATAATAAAGATAATGTATTATTTGCATACAAACTTACATACTTTCTCATTTCCATGTCGAATTAATATTGAACATTTAAATCATTATAATTATACTTACTTTCAACACCTCGGAAATCATAGTAAATATATCAATTTTACATTGAAACATGCATAGATTAATGCTTATTATACATATGAACTTACCTTGATACTAAAACGGCCATTTTACCAACTTTCCCGATTTTCGATTTTTCTCCCATTCTAGATTCAAATCTTATTTTTCGGGATCTAAAACATCATATTTTACTTATTTAATTAATGTAATATTCAAAACAGTCCTTAACTCAAACTTTGGCAAAATTACAATTTTGCCCCTAAACTTTTGCATATTTACACTTTTTCCCCTAGGCTCGAGAATTAAACTTCATACCTTTTTCTTATGTTTTATGACATGCTGATCATTTTTCCCTTCTATGGTAACATCAAATTCTCACTCTAAAACATAGTTATGAACAATAACAACTGTTATCGATTAAGCTGTTTTACTCATTTTTGCTTAAAACCGCTTAGCAAAAGTTGTTTAACATAATTTCAGCCTTCATATTCTACCATAAAACATCAATATAAACACATTTCACCTATGGTTATTTTTCAAAATATGAACCCTAGCTTAAATTATTGCTAGAATAAGTTTAATCAAGTTATCGGGATTCTAAAATCGTAAAGAACTTGAAAAATGGGGATGGAACGGACTTACTATTGAGCTTGGAAAGCTTGAAAATCCAAGCCATGGCTTCCCCCATTCTAATTTCGGCCTCCATGAAAAAGATGAGTCAATTTTGGCTTTATTTTCCCTTTTTATTTCTTTTAATTACCAAATGACTAAAATGCCCTTAAGGCCTTTCTTTAAAATTTTGTCCTATTCATGCCCATTTTTGTAACGCCCCAATTTTTTGGATTTTTAGGATTTCTGTAATTTTCAATGAATTTTAGAAATACTGTGTTTTGACTTTCTGGTGTGGGTTTGAGTATGCTGGTAGGTCTTTAAAAGGCCCAAGAGTAAATTTAATTCGAGGCAATTCTTGAATTTTAATTTTGGAGAGAGAGGGTTCTGGCGATATGGGCTTTTAAAATTGAGGTGGTAAAATAGGACAGAAAAAGATCTGTGGTAAAGTGGCATGTGGCGCCACCTAGGTGTTTGAGGAGTGGCGTGTGGATGATTAGGGGGAGCTAGAGTTCAAGTCACAAGGTAAGTGTGTTGTTACTTTTATTTTTGTGTGCATATGTCGGGCATGTGATAGAGCTTAAGTGGAAATTTGGCTAGGGCTTTAGGAAGGTTGGGCCCTGGGTCTGAATGGCCATTAGGGAAAGCTTTATTTTCTTTTTTCTTTTGCCGAATTAGGGTTAGCCACCTAGAGCCTTCACTTTCATTCTATTCTCTTTTCAGTGTCGCAAAAAGTCGAAAAACGCAAAATTAGATCTCTTGAGTGCCGAATTCTTCCTTCTTTTCTCCTCTCTTCTTCTATTTTCTTTTTCTCCTTCTTTTCTTCTCCGGCCGAAACATTTCTACCATTCTACTCATCTCCTCTTTCATTTCCATTCTTTTCTAAACCTCTATAGCCGATTGCCATAAAAGTCGAAATCCCGAAAGTTGTTTCTTGTGCCGATTTCTTCTAGTCAAAATCCACTTATTTTCTTTATCGCTTTTGGCTGATTTTCACATCCTCTAAACCTTCACCCCTGTCAGTAATACCACTGCAAAAACCACCATACCAAATCATCTTCCACTTCACAGTTCCAAAAGCTGAAAACACCATAGTTTTTAAGGACGTATAGCCGAATCTTTAGATCTCTAAGATTTGATTTACGCTAGTGTTTAAGGGTGGATCGCATCGATCCGAGTAGAGCCGAAGTGGGATCGTTTTGGTTGAAACAACTGAGGTAGGTACTCAAATCTATTCTTTATTTTGGGTTTTAGAAAAGCCGAAAACGTAAAAGCATGGGGAGGCTGTCAATTGGACCTGAAGGCTCTAAGGGTTGTAACAATTGATTTGTTTTGGTGTTAGTGTGCTCCAGAGGCTGCTAATCAAAGGCTTGGACAAGTGAAACGACTAGGTCTAGATCTAGTCTCTAGTTTTGGCAAAGGTAGGATCTCAAGGGCCATAGGTATTAATGGCCGATTATGGTAAGTAAGTTTATGATGGTTGCCATTTTATTTTGGATCTGATATGTCTAGTGACTATAGTAGGATATTGTGGGAGATTTTGGTAGCAGTTTTCCCAAATCAGGTGTGTAAATGACACCCGCTCATAGACTAGATCGGTAAAAGCCGAAATGCCGAAAAGCCGGCATTTTGTGAACTTGCGAGCGTACGAGCGCTCATGAGATGGTTTGGTTGTTAATTTTGGTAATCACAAGCAGTATGATTGCAGAGTGCGCAATTTCGTGCACTTCGGTATATGTGGGCTTAATGGGCCGAAATCGGGTTAATGGGCCAATGGGCCCAATTCGGTAAAAGCGCTCGGTAAGTGTTTCTGTTAATGTGTTAATGTCTGTAATATGAGTGTAAACCCTAAAATAGTTAAATTTACTAAAATACCCCTAAGTATGAAAATTACTATTATACCCCTAGGTGCAAAATTACCATTATACCCCTAGGGTTAATTTTGACTGAAATGCATGATATTCTGATTCTGTTTGTTGTATGCCATGACATGTATATCTGTTGCATGGGATATGGGTAATATTGATGGAGGAAGCGTTCTGGCGGCTCTGCCACAAATATCCGATCTAGTGGCTCTGCCACAAATATCTCTTTCCGGTGGCTCTACCACAATATCTGTATCTGGTGACTTTGTTACAATATCTATTCTGGCAGCCATGCTGCAAATTTTGTGACGTGTAGCGGATGGGTGGGTCGAGTAGTCTCCACACATGGTGTAAGGTTGGCACGGGGGTGTATACGAATGGATATGGGTTGGGTTTTCTGCATACAAGATATATCATTACATTTACATTGTGGGCCTATGGGCTTCATTCTGAATTCTGTATAGGGCTAAGGCCAACCTAATCTGTTTCTGTGGTTTGAATTGATCTGGACTATGGTTGGGTTATTTTACCCACTTAGTTTTCCAAACTCACCCCTTAATTTTATCTGTGCAGGTAACCCCAACCATAGTGGACTTGGAGCTGAGAGGGATTCAGAGTGGCCACATGTTTTGCAAGCTCAATTTTCTTCTTATGACTGGATTAGTTTCATTTACTTTAATTGTTTTGGGTTTTAAGTTGTAATAAGGCCGCTTTAATTATTTTTAATTGCTTTAGTATGATTATTAGCTTAGGCATGATATGGATTTAAATGTTTGAAATTGAATAGCTCTAGGGCGCGTTTTTAAAAGAGATTACCTGATTTCAAAATATCGTGAAACAAGACAAAGCTTCTGAAATGAAAACGTTTTCAAAAATTAATAAGTGTTTTCAAAGGCTTAAAATGAAATGGTTTTTCCTGAACAATCATTCAGTTAAAGTGTGGTAATGGTTGTGTGCATGTCTAGGAGTGGATCCGTGGAGAGCTTGGTACTTAAGCAGTCTAATAGACTCACCTCTTCTTTTTTAACATCCTACCGGTGCACTGACTTCCATTCACTTTAATCTATAATGAAAATACCCTTAAATCACTAAGAAAGATTTTAGATAAGACATGACCTATCTGAAGAACGCTTCAATGTGACACCTTTGGATTCTACCGTAACGTCTGGGCCGGGTTTGGGGTGTTACAATTTTTGTCCAAACGAAATATAATGGTCTAATTACCATTTAAGGCCCTCCTCTTTAAACCCCCATTTCAATCAAGTACTTATGAATTAGAACACATATTTTGCAACTTTTGCAATTTAGTCCTAAAAGTCCAATTAAGCACTTTATCAGTAAAATTACTTAACGATATTTTTACACAATATTTTAATCAATAAATAAACCTTAAAACTTAATCGAAATAAATTTTTGGACTTCGAATTCATGGTTCTAAAACCATCATTCTGTTTAGGCCCTAAATCGAGCTGTTACAGCAACTTCTGCAAATAAGCCCTAATAGGCAAATTAAACATGCAATCTATAAAATTTCTTATCAATACTCTAACACATGCATCTAATCAGTCGTTAAATCATAAAAATTAATCGAAAGAAACTTTTCTATGTCAGATTTGTGGTTTCGCAACCACTATTCCATTTAGGCCCTATTTCGAGATGTTACATTTCTCCCCTTTAGGATTTTCGTCCCCAAAATCTTCTTGGTAAAAGATTCAATATCTTTTCTCAAAATTTGTTAAACATCTCCAAACAAATTTTCTTCAAAGCAGTACTTTCAAAATCACCCCACTATTAAATTGAAATCCAATATAACTAAGTTTCAACTCGGTATGACCTCTATATTAATCGAAAACTATTTCCAATTCTCACATTTGCTTTCACTTTTTTTTTTTAACCAAAAACTCTATAACTAAGTCTAATCTTTCTTTAACTGTAACATTTCAGAATTCAGAAAATCTTCATATTAACCTGACATCTTTTCTGAATCGAGTTCATTTATTAAACCATTCTCAAATGCTGTCACATTGTCAATTAATCTTATTGGAAGAGGGTGAGGCTGTAACACTTCTAACTTGCCTCTTATATATTCATGCATATAACTTAACACTCATCAATATATAATAATTTGCTTCAAATAACTCAACATGCATATTCAATTTACACAACCTTCCTATCATCTTATACAGACAAATACACTTATACATGCGTTCATAATTCTCAAATAGAATTACTCATAACATTTATTTAATTTCACAAGTTACATTCATAGCATCACACAATTGCCAATCAACATGTACATTTATCATAATATAAACTTTCCCTTCATCTCATCTTTCATATTCCAAGAGAAATTCTTATTCACGACTCTTTCATTATCACATAAACATCATGAACTAGTACTCTTACCTTTTACGAGTCTCATTTCATCTTAATATTATCACAGTTATATAATTCACTTTAGACAGACTTACACACATATTCATATTTTAAAACAAATGCACTCAAACATACATTCCACAAATTTGAGTAAATCTATTTATCACATTCACTTAGTCAAATAAGTTAGACACATAATATCATGTCAATGTCAAACGAACATGGATGAGTTTATAACGAGGTAAACTTTCATTTCTTTTCACTTTTCTATATTTCTCCACTTATGTCTATTTCATTTTGCACTTGATCTCACACATATCATCACAAGTCACCAAGATCAATTTAGGTACACCAATATATCCACCAAATTATACGAACTTACTTAACACCTTTTTACACTGTCGATGGTAGCTCGGTTGGAAAACACTTCCGTCTCAACAGAACTATTTCATCGAGATTGGGAGGCATCACACTATCACAAGTAGTAATATGGCATGTATAGCTTAACTCTTACACATACAAGGTAAGTCTGAGAACTGAATAAACCATAGCTCTGATACCACTAAATGTAACACCCTTTACCCGTGTTTGATGCCGGAACAGGGCATGAGGCATTACCGGACTTAATCACTAATTATCGTATAAAAATTGATTCATAATTAATAACATAATCAAGACTATCTACATTAAATGACTTTATACAATAGAGACCTTCAAATAACATAGGTCAATATTTTAAGCCAATTCCTAGAAACTTAATAACAATTAAACGAGTCTCCATACATGCCAAACACTTAAAATACTTTAAAACCTTTATATATTGATCAATAGTTTGATAGTGTGATTTAACCTCCGGCGACCTCCAACTCGAGCTAATATCTTTGACACTATAGGAAAAAAAAGGAAGGGAGTAAGCATTATAGCTTAGTAAGTAAGTCTGTAAATATTAATAAACAATAAATTATCATACTTTAAACAAAGTCACAATATGTTCCCGGAATATTACCATAAAAAACACACATACTTTCACTATTACAATCATAAACAGGTTCAAAATAAGCTGTCTAGCAAAGTACCAGCAACTAAATTATTTATTTCTGGAGCTATAGAACTCAAAATTACAAACCGTTAATTTTCCTTGAAACTAGATTCACATATATTCTTACCATAAAATTTTTAAAATTTTTTGTCAAGCAAATTAGCACATTTTATTCATTGAAGTTATCCCTGTTTCACTGCTCAACTATTCTGACCACTCTTCACTACGAATGAATTTTCTCCTTGTACAGAATTCAAAGGATGTTCTCGTTTATTTCATTTGAAACTAGACTCATTACGGATTTCAAGAATATAAATTATATCCCATAATTATTTTTGTAAAATTTTTAATGATTTTTCCAAGTCAGGATAAGGGATCACGAAGTCATTCTGCACCAGTCTCTCAAAAACATAAATATGTCATATTATAGAATTCCTTTGCTTGCTTTGTTTCTGTTATATGAAAATAGAGTCATTAAGCTCTAATTTTATATCTCATTCAGTCTCTGATTCAATTTCTACTATTTTTGGTAAATTTTTAGATTCACGTCACTGTAACTATCTAGAACAGTTTTATTGTCAATTTTGATCTTTCACACTTCAATTGTATTCATCACTTTCCCATAACAATCTTTCCAATTTCCAGTCACATATCGAGCATATTGCTCATAAGTTACACACATATATACTTACACTTATCATCACAAAGTCATACACAATTTCATTTAATCAATTTCCCAGTTGAACACTTCAGAATAATAATAGATACGCAATGGTATCGCACACAGCCCACCTTTAAAATCGAAGCTCTCTTGTACACATAGTGGCCTTCACTTAGCACCACTCATGTGACCTAGCTCGATTGTACACATAATTTTGGCTCTCTTGTACACATGGTGAACACTTAGTACCACCCATGTGACCTAGCCAGTTTATCTCGTAGCTCTCTTGTCTACATGGTGTCCTTCACCTGGAACCGCGCATGCGACCTAGCTACATATATCTCGTAGCTCTCCTGTCTACATGGTGTACACATAGTATCACCCATGCGACCTAGATACATCATAATGTCTCGTAGCTCTCTTGTACACATGATGTGCACTCAGCACCATACATGTGACCTAGCTACATACCATCTATATCATCTAATCTTTCCGAAGGTTCAACCGGGATTTCTCTCTCTTTCTAATACTTGATTCCATACTTCCAATAGTCAATTATGATTCAAAAATCAGCTACAATACATAAAATATGCTGAAATACAAAAACATAATAAAGATAATGTATTATTTACATACAAAACTTACATACTTTCTCATTTCCATGTCGAATTAATATTGAACATTTAAATCATCATAATCATACTTACTTTCAACACCTCGGCAATCATAGTAAATATATCAATTTTACATTGAAACATGCATAGATTAATGCTTATTATACATATGAACTTACCTCGATACTAAAACGGCCATTTTACCAACTTTCTCGATTTTCGATTTTTCTCCCATTCTAGATTCAAATCTCGTTTTTCAGGATCTAAAACATCATATTTTACTTATTTAATGAATGTACTATTCAAAACAGTCCTTAACTCAAACTTTGGAAAAATTGCAATTTTGCCCCTAAACTTTTACATATTTACACTTTTTCCCCTAGGCTCAGGAATTAAACGTCATCCCTTATTCTTATGTTTTATGGCATGCTGATAATTTTTCCCTTCTATTGCAACATCAACTTCTCAGTCAAACACATAGTTATGAACAATAACAACTTTTACCGATTAAGCCGTTTTACTCATTTTTACTTAAAACCGCTTAGCAAAAGTTGTTTAACATAATTTCAGCCTTCATATTCTACCATAAAACATCAAAATAAACACATTTCACCTATGGGTATTTTTCCAAATATGAACCCTAGCTTAAATTATTGTTAGAATAAGCTTAATCAAGTTACCGGGATTCTAAAATCGTAAAGAACTTGAAAACCAGGGCTAGAACGGACTTACTATTGAGCTTGGAAAGCTTGAAAACCCTAGCCATGGCTTCCCCCATGCGAATTTCGGCCACCATGAAAAAGGTGAGTCAATTTTGGCTTTATTTTCCCTATTTATTTCTTTTAATTACCAAATGACTAAAATGCCCTTAAGGCCTTTCTTTAAAATTTTGTCCTATTCATGCCCATTTTTGTCCAAAAAAAATATAATGGTCTAATTACCATTTAAGGACCTCCTCTTTAAACCCCCATTTCAATCAAGTACTTATGAATTAGAACACATATTTTGCAACTTTTGCAATTTAGTCCTAAAAGTCCAATTAAGCACTTTATCAGTAAAATTACTTAACGATATTTTTACACAATATTTTAATCAATAAATAAACCTTAAAACTTAATCGGAATAAATTTTTTGACTTTGAATTCATGTTTCTAAAACCATCGTTCCTTTTAGGCCCTAAATCGGGCTGTTATAGCAACTTCTGTAAATAAGCCCTAATAGGCAAATTAAACATGGAATCTATAAATTTTCTTATCAATACTCTAACACATGCATCTAATCACTCGTTAAATCATAAAAATTAATCGAAATAAACTTTTCTATCTCAGATTTGTGGTTTCGCAACCACTATTCCATTTAGGCCCTATTTCGAGATGTTACAGAATCTCTGGCTGATATATTTCTTTTGGAATTCAGATTGAAAGAAATCCCATGTAACTCGTTCACTCGGAACCACAGATATTAAAGTTTTCCACCAATGATACGCCGTGTAACACCCCTAACTCGTGGCCGACGCCGGTGTCGGACACGAGGGGTTAACGAGACAAATCCTCTTAAAGTACCGACCAATTTGGCATTTCTGGACAGGCTGGAAAACTGCGTCACCGTCGCCTTAAAAATCATATCTCGAGTTCCAAAACTCGGAAACTGGTTTCGTAAATTTTCCCTGAATTTAGACTCATATATCCATCCATGGATTTATTTTTAGAATTTTGGTTGGGCCAATTGGTACAGTTTATTAGTTAAAGTCACCCATGTTACAGGGATCGACTGCTCTGACCTCCGCGCGTTACAACTTGAATATCTTTCTGTACAGGGCTTTAATACTGGTGCCGTTTGTTTCTAACGAAACTAGACTCAAAATGGAATCTGTACATATAAGGCATGACTCCTAATTCCTTCTGGATAATTTATGGTAAATTTTCAAAGTCACGACAGGGGACCCAGAAATCGTTCTGGCCCTGTCTCACGAGAACTTTGATATCTCCCAGTATACTGCTCATATGGTTGTTTCGTTTCGTCCATATAAAATAGATTCATCAAGGATCAGTTCCATAATTTACTCACTATTTAATTCTACTTCTACTATTTTTAGTGATTTTTCAATCTCATCTCACTGCTGCTGTCCGCAACAGTTACTGCAGTAGACTATGCCAATTTCATGAATTTTTCCTTGGCCTTAATCATCCATCATACATGACACAAATTATGGCCACCTTAACAAAATTTGAGTTTCTAAGACTCGTGGCTATAGGTTCTAGCATCCCACTCGACGACCACATAGGCCATTTTCACATGGCTTAAAGTTTACAATCCCACAAATCGACAAAATATAATAGCCTATACATGCCAAATGTTCTTCAACAACAAAAAAAGTAATACCACAAGATTTCAGCCGGTGTGATGACTTCAACGACGGTTCCGAGCACACAATGAGACGAGTCCCAGTGACCTAAAATGGGTGACAAGAAAACACTGAGTGAGTTTACAACTCAGTAAGTCATAAGCATTCATCAATCCACTAATAAAGTCACTACAACATGTACAGCAAACGAGGCTAGGTACTCATCCATATCGAATCTATACCATAATACCTCGGACCTTTCGGTCCAATCTCGTACCAAGTCATACATCCACATTTCATAATCTACACAACAAGATAAACGAAGCATTTTTTTTACACATTAACTCATTTTCCAGCACAACCATACAATTTCAATCATCACATAGATTTAAGGCTTACCAATTCAACCCCAAGCATGGGCGTATTTTCTATTCATCATGAGCTCGAGGTACTTACCCGATCCGCTGTCCGGGATTAACTCGATAATGTCGCACACTCAGTGCCAATTGTAATACAAGAGCATATAGTGAATCCGCACACTTAGTGCTATATATTTTCAGCTCGCACACTTAGTGCTATATAATTTTCAGCTCGCACACTTAGTGCTATATAATCAAACTCGCACACTTAGTGCTGTACAATTTTAAACCCGCACACTTAGTGCCAATCTTGTCACCGTGTCCATTTATACCCGCACACTTAGTGCCGAGACCAATACCTTATGCATTTTGCTGCCTTTATACATTCAACAATGGCATCATTCCATACACATACATTCCCATTTACACATCAATTCATTTAAACACAATTGTGTATATATTATGGTCATTTACATCAACACCAAATATATGCTTAATGACTTACCTTATATTGGATGAAACGATTTCCAATCGACTACTCGATTATCTTTCCTTTGCCTTTGCTTGATTCTCCACCTCTAGCTTCTTGAGCTAAATTTAACAAATAAATTGGTTTTATCATTTGAGCATCGGAAGAGGAATTCAAGATGCCTAGCCAATATATAAATATCTACTCATTAGGCATCAAAGTCGCATATGTACAAAATCATGAATCGAACTCAACACCTTAGTTAGTATTCCTCTTAGCGAATTTTCTAAGCCAAGAATAGGCATCAATATGCTTGCCTCTAACCGAATGCATGCACACCAATTTCCCCTCATGTGGCGAATATGCATGCCCATGTTGAGGCCGATTATGCACTTAATACCACACAAAAACAGCATGCATTTTACTAACTAACGCATTACATATTGTAGCTCAATACACATCTCTCATGTACTACATAACCGAAAACATCATCCCAAGCAAATATATACCTTGAAATAGTATATATGTCATACCAATTCATCATGTGCAAACACATATTCAAAGCTCAAATCTTACCTACCATGCAACATGCATGAATCATACTTGTGGATATACCATGACCGAATACATCACAACACCATCATTTTGGTCATGATTAAGCAAAGAACTTAATGTCTCACTCAAAAATACTAAAAAGAAAGTCCAAGAGCCATCAATCCCCATCACATACACCATTAACAAGCTTCATATTTAACATGCAATGGCATTAACACAAAATCCACCTTGGCCAAATACCATTTCCATGGCATAACAAGGATTTGAACCATGGCTAACATGCACATCAAGTTAGCAACGAAAACAAGCATGAATCTCATGACACAACCTCAAACATACCTTAATCTTGATGCAAGTATAGCCAAATCTCCTTCTAGTTCTCTTCTAAACCAAGCATGAAGCAAAAATCCTCCCTTTTTCCTTAGTATTTTCGGCCAAAGAAGAGAAAAATGGATGAACAAAATTTTTCTTTTCTCTTCCACAATGCACGGCAAGGGGGGGGGGTTTCACTCACACACACACATTTTTTTTTTTTCTTTCTTTATTACCCATACTCATTTGTTTATTGTTTCTCCCTAGTGCACCAACAAAACATGTTTCATGACATGTTTAGCCCATGATTCCTTGTCATGGCCGGCCACTTCATGTTAGGGGAAATTTGACATGCAAATCCCTTATTTTTGCATGCATTATCAACTAGTCATCCCACATTTCCCCATCATACTTTCAATGTTTACTACTAGGCCCTTTCTAGTGAAATTCACATTTATAACTCTAAATCGAAACATCAAAAATGTCACACATGAATTAACACATATTATAGGCATCAAAATAAATTATAAATTATTTTTATGCCTCAGTTTTGTGGTCCCGAAACCACATCCCGACTAGGGTCAATTTTGGGATGTCACAACTCTCCCCCACTTAAGAAATTTTCGTCCCCGAAAATCTTACCGGTAAATAGGCTCGGGTATCGCTCTTTCATAGAGTCCTCAAGTTCCCAAGTGGCTTCTTCAATTCCGTGTTTATGCCACAACACCTTCACTAACGGGATTTTCTTATTGCGTAACTCTTTTACTTCACGCATCATAATGCGAACGGTTCCTCTTCATAGCTCAAATTAGGTGAATCTCAATCTCGGATGGAGCAATTACGTGCGATGGATCGACCTATATCGTCAAGCATCGAGACATGAAAAACGTTGTGAATCCTTTCGAGCTCAGGGGGCAAAATTAATCGATATGCGACTGGCCCAACTCGTTCGGATACTTCATATGGCCCGATAAACCTCGGACTCAATTTGCCCTTACGACCAAATCTAAGCACCTTCTTCCAAGGTGAAACTTTGAGAAAGACCTTGTCTCCAACCTGATATTCAATATCTTTTCTTTTCAAATCCGCATACGACTTTTGGCGATCCGGGCGACTTTCAAACTTTCACGAATTACTCGAACTTTTGCTCGGCATCCTTAACCAAATCAACCCCGAAGAATTTACCTTCACTAAGTTCAGTCCAGAATAATGGGGTACGGCATTTACGACCGTATAAAGCCTCGTAAGGCGCCATCTTAATACTTGATTGAAAGCTATTGTTGTAGGCGAATTCAATCAAAGGTAAATACCGTTCCCATGAACCACTAAACTCAAGGATGCAACATCTCAACATATCCTCGAGTATTTAAATTATCCGTTCGGATTGACCATCGGTTTGGGGATGAAAAGCGGTGCTAAAATGCAGCTTGGTACCCAAAGCATCTTGCAATTTCTTCCAAAATCGCGACGTAAATCTTGGGTCTCTATCCGACACGATAGAAATAGGCACCCGTGTAATCTCACAATCGAGAAACGTACAATTCCGCTAATTTGTCCATTGAAAAATCAGACGTCACGGGATAAAGTGAGCCGACTTAGTTAGTCTATCGACAACGACCCAAATCGCATCCTTCTTACTCACGACAATGGCGGTCCGGATACAAAGTCCATTGTGACTCGATCCCATCTCCATTCGGGTATCATGATCGGTGAAGTAATCCCGATGGCACTTGATGTTCCGCTTTCACTTGTTGACATATCGACACCTTGAAACAAATTGAAATGTCTCGTTTCATACCGGGCCACCAAAATTGGCGTTTCAGGTCATTGTACATTTTAGTACTACCCGGGTGGATTGACATTCGACTACAATGGGCTTCATTTAGAATTATCGAAATAAGTTCCGAATTCTTTGGAACACACAGACGACTTCTGAACCTCAAACAATCGTCATCATCAATTTGAAACTCTGATTCCTTGTTCAGAACACACTCAGCCCGTTTTGCAAGCAACTCCTCATCGACTTTCTGAGCTTCCCGAATTTGATGAGCCAACAATGGTTTGGCCTTTAATTCGCTACTAACACATTGTCGGGTAGAATAGACAAGTGTACATTCATCGCTCAGTAAAGCAAACAAAGTGATTTCGACTTAAGGCATCCGCAACCACATTGGCCTTTCCGGGTGATAATCAATAACGAGTTCATAATCTTTTAACAACTCGAGCCATCGTCTTTGTCGCAGATTTAAGTCTCTTTGAGTCATCAAATATTTGAGACTTTTGTGATCCGAATACACTTGGCACTTCTCACCAAATAAGTAATGTCGCCATATCTTTAAGGCGAATACGATGGCAGCCAATTCGAGGTCATGGGTTGGATAATTTTTCTCATGTGGCTTTAATTGTCTCGACGCATAGGCCACAACTCGCCCTTCTTGCATCAATACGCAACCCAACCCAAGTAGGGATGCGTCACTATAAATGACAAACTCTTTGCCCGATTCGGGTTGCACTAGAATTGGGGCTTGATCAAATAAGCTTTCAGTTGATCGAAACTTTTCGACATTTCTCCGTCCATTCGAACCTAACATCCTTTTGGAGTAAGCCGTCATTGGCGTGGCTATCGTCGAGAAACCTTTACAAATCGTCGGTAATAACCGGCAAGCCCAAAAAGCTCCTAACTTCGGTAACATTCCTTGGTGGTTTCCAATCGACTATGGCGAAATTTTGTTCGGGTCCACCCGACACCCGACGGACATCACGTGCCCCAAAAGCTAACCCCTTTCAACCAAAATTCACATTTCTTGAACTTTGCGTATAACTCGCTTATCTCGTAAGATTTGCAACACTAGCCTCGGTGTTCAAGATGTTCGGTTTCATCTCGAATAGACCAAAATGTCATCGATAAATACAACTACGAACCGATCCAAGTATGGCCTGAAAATTCTATTCATTAAATCCATAAACACCGCGAGGGCATTAGTGAGCCCAAACGGCATCACCAAGAATTCGTAGTGACCATACCTCGTTCTAAAAGCGGTTTTGGGTATGTCCGATTCTCGGACCCTCAACCGATAGTACCCGACCTCAAATCTATCTTTGAAAACACCGAGGCTCCCTTTAATTGATCAAACAAATCGTCAATTCGTGGCAATGGATATTTATTCTTTATCGTCACTTTATTGAGTTGACGATAGTCGATGCACAACCTCATGGTTCCGTCCTTCTTCTTCACAAACAATACAAAGTCGCCCCATGGAGAAAAACTCGGTCGGCGAAACCTCTATCCGTCGGTTCTTGCAATTGAACCTTCAATTCCTTTAATTCCGTTAATGCCATACGATACGGGGCTATTGAAATCGGCGTAGTACCGGTACAACCGATGCGAATTCCACTTCTCGAACCGGTGGCAATCCGGTAACTCCTCGGGAAAAACATCCGAATACTCACAAACCACTGGTACCGATTCGAGTTTCCTTTCCGTCTCTTTACTCCCAAACACATACGCAAGGTATGTTTCACACCCTTTTCACATATCTTGAGCGGTCATAGAAGATATTATTGCTGGCACTCCTTTAAATCGAAGAGACTCGACTCGGACTACCTCATTATTTGCACTCCTCAAATTAATGGTTTTCCTTTGCGATCCACCTTTGCATCATGTACGGTCACCAATCCATACCAAGAATAACATCGAATTCATGAAATGGTAGAAGCATCGGATCGGTAGGAAAACAGATTCTCGAATTATTAGGGGCATCTCTTGCACACTTTATCAACAAGCACGTATTGACCCAAAGGGTTTGACACTGAATTACGAACTCAAGAGACTCAACGGTAGAGTCTTTATGGATGCTAAGGTCTCACATACATATGAGTGAGTAGAGCGGGGTCAATCAATGCAATCACAATAGTATCAAAGAGAGTAAAAGTACCGGTGATAACGTCGGGGAGGATGCCTCCTCTCGTGCGGATGGCATATGCTCTAGCAGAGCACGGGTCTCGGATCGGACGGCAGTATTAGAGGCTCCTCTCGATTACCACCCCTACCTCCAGAGATTCTCGGGGCCTACCTCCACCGTCGTTCCACTAGGTCTTGCACCTTGCGTCTTATTCCTCTCATCTAGCTCCGTGCAATCTCTAATGAAGTGGTCCTTCGAACCGCATCCATAACAGGCCCTATTAACAGACTTACCCCAACATTCACCTAGGTGTCGTCTTCCACATTGGGGGCATTCAGGTCTCTCTTGACGATTATTGCCCACACTAGCTCTCAAGTAGCTCGAGTCCGTCAATGGTCGGGCTCTAATGGAAATTCCATGATCGTCCTCGACTTACTGGTGTCCTCCCTGAACCTCTTTACAGCCGAGAACGGAGCTTTACTCGTCGATCTTTTACGGTAATCTCTTGCTTCAAATTCAGCCTTCTTCTTCTCCCTCCCAAGTTCTTCCGCCTTGCAGGCTCGTTCGACTAGTGTCACGAACTCCTTTATCTCCAAAATTCCCACTAGTAACTTTAACTCTTCATTCAATCCTTCTTCAAATCTTTTGCACATCGCAACCTCATCAGCCACACACTCCCGAGCATACCGACTAAGTCTTACGAACTCATGTTCGTATTCAGATACGGTCATACGGCCTTGCTTGAGTTCCAAGAACTCCTTACGCTTCTGATTAATGAACCGTTGACTAATATATTTCTTCCGAAATTCCGTTTGAAAGAAATCCCAAGTAACTTGTTCCTTTGGGACTATGGAAATCAAGGTCCTCCACCAATAGTAGGTGAGTCTACTTAACAAAGATATAGCACACTTAAGACATTCATCGGTGTGCATGACAATTCATCTAACACTCTAATGGTGTTATCGAGCGAACTTCGGCCTTTTCGGCATCATCGTAACTATGGCCTTGAACTCCTCGGCCCCACGCTTCCTAATCAAGTCCACGGTGGTTTACTCAGCCTCACAGGATCGAGAATCGATGGCATTACGGGCTCTTAGGGTGGAATATTTAAATTCGAAATGGTTGGACAGCCGGGTCGGTTCGGGCATATTGCGCGACCCACTCATTCATCATGGTGAAGAAGGCTTGTTTCGCCCTTCATTTTGATTATTCGCGGATGATCGAGGCTCAACAGGCGGTGTCCCTTGTGCGGGAGCAGCCGCTACACCTTCAACGTCATCCGCCAAGGGTCTCTATCCGGGTTCCATTGCTATTTAAAATAAAAATTTCAACCGTCAAGTCATCACATTATTCAGCACTAACAATTTGGCATGTATAGCTAGACTCACACGCGCTATGGTAGTCCTAGAACCGACTAAACCATAGCTCTGATACCAATAAAATTGTAACACCCTAACTCGTGGCGACGCCGTGTCGGACACGAGGGTTAACGAGACAAATCCTCTTAAAGTACCGACCAATTTGGCATTTCTGGACAGGCTGGAAAACTGCGTCACCGTCGCCTTAAAATCATATCTCGAGTTCCAAAACTCGGAAACTGGTTTCGTAAATTTTCCTGAATTTAGACTCATATATCCATCCATGGATTTATTTTTAGAATTTTGGTTGGGCCAATTGGTACAGTTTATTAGTTAAAGTCACCCATGTTACAGGGATCGACTGCTCTGACCTCCGCGCGTTACAACTTGAATATCTTTCTGTACAGGGCTTTAATACTGGTGCCGTTTGTTTCTAACGAAACTAGACTCAAAATGGAATCTGTACATATAAGGCATGACTCCTAATTCCTTCTGGATAATTTATGGTAAATTTTCAAAGTCACGACAGGGGACCCAGAAATCGTTCTGGCCCTGTCTCACGAGAACTTTGATATCTCCCAGTATACTGCTCATATGGTTGTTTCGTTTCGTCCATATAAAATAGATTCATCAAGGATCAGTTCCATAATTTACTCACTATTTAATTCTACTTCTACTATTTTTAGTGATTTTCAATCTCATCTCACTGCTGCTGTCCGCAACAGTTACTGCAGTAGACTATGCCAATTTCATGAATTTTTCCTTGGCCTTAATCATCCATCATACATGACACAAATTATGGCCACCTTAACAAAATTTGAGTTTCTAAGACTCGTGGCTATAGGTTCTAGCATCCCACTCGACGACCACATAGGCCATTTTCACATGGCTTAAAGTTTACAATCCCACAAATCGACAAAATATAATAGCCTATACATGCCAAATGTTCTTCAACAACAAAAAAAAGTAATACCACAAGATTTCAGCCGGTGTGATGACTTCAACGACGGTTCCGAGCACACAACAGTACGAGTCCCAGTGACCTAAAATGGGTGACAAGAAAACACTGAGTGAGTTTACAACTCAGTAAGTCATAAGCATTCATCAATCCACTAATAAAGTCACTACAACATGTACAGCAAACGAGGCTAGGTACTCATCCATATCGAATCTATACCATAATACCTCGGACCTTTCGGTCCAATCTCGTACCAAGTCATACATCCACATTTCATAATCTACACAACAAGATAAACGAAGCATTTTTTTTACACATTAACTCATTTTCCAGCACAACCATACAATTTCAATCATCACATAGATTTAAGGCTTACCAATTCAACCCCAAGCATGGGCGTATTTTCTATTCATCATGAGCTCGAGGTACTTACCCGATCCGCTGTCCGGATTAACTCGATAATGTCGCACACTCAGTGCCAATTGTAATACAAGAGCATATAGTGAATCCGCACACTTAGTGCTATATATTTTCAGCTCGCACACTTAGTGCTATATAATTTTCAGCTCGCACACTTAGTGCTATATAATCAAACTCGCACACTTAGTGCTGTACAATTTTAAACCCGCACACTTAGTGCCAATCTTGTCACCGTGTCCATTTATACCCGCACACTTAGTGCCGAGACCAATACCTTATGCATTTTGCTGCCTTTATACATTCAACAATGGCATCATTCCATACACATACATTCCCATTTACACATCAATTCATTTAAACACAATTGTGTATATATTATGGTCATTTACATCAACACCAAATATATGCTTAATGACTTACCTTATATTGGATGAAACGATTTCCAATCGACTACTCGATTATCTTTCCTTTGCCTTTGCTTGATTCTCCACCTCTAGCTTCTTGAGCTAAATTTAACAAATAAATTGGTTTTATCATTTGAGCATCGGAAGAGGAATTCAAGATGCCTAGCCAATATATAAATATCTACTCATTAGGCATCAAAGTCGCATATGTACAAAATCATGAATCGAACTCAACACCTTAGTTAGTATTCCTCTTAGCGAATTTTCTAAGCCAAGAATAGGCATCAATATGCTTGCCTCTAACCGAATGCATGCACACCAATTTCCCCTCATGTGGCGAATATGCATGCCCATGTTGAGGCCGATTATGCACTTAATACCACACAAAACAGCATGCATTTTACTAACTAACGCATTACATATTGTAGCTCAATACACATCTCTCATGTACTACATAACCGAAAACATCATCCCAAGCAAATATATACCTTGAAATAGTATATATGTCATACCAATTCATCATGTGCAAACACATATTCAAAGCTCAAATCTTACCTACCATGCAACATGCATGAATCATACTTGTGGATATACCATGACCGAATACATCACAACACCATCATTTTGGTCATGATTAAGCAAAGAACTTAATGTCTCACTCAAAAATACTAA
This sequence comes from Gossypium arboreum, assembly GCF_025698485.1. Taxonomy (NCBI): domain Eukaryota; kingdom Viridiplantae; phylum Streptophyta; class Magnoliopsida; order Malvales; family Malvaceae; genus Gossypium; species Gossypium arboreum. Next base: position 21,210,698 of record NC_069078.1, on the reverse strand, counting down.
AAAGAAAGTCCAAGAGCCATCAATCCCCATCACATACACCATTAACAAGCTTCATATTTAACATGCAATGGCATTAACACAAAATCCACCTTGGCCAAATACCATTTCCATGGCATAACAAGGATTTGAACCATGGCTAACATGCACATCAAGTTAGCAACGAAAACAAGCATGAATCTCATGACACAACCTCAAACATACCTTAATCTTGATGCAAGTATAGCCAAATCTCCTTCTAGTTCTCTTCTAAACCAAGCATGAAGCAAAAATCCTCCCTTTTCCTTAGTATTTTCGGCCAAAGAAGAGAAAAATGGATGAACAAAATTTTCTTTTCTCTTCCACAATGCACGGCAAGGGGGGTTTCACTCACACACACATTTTTTTTTTCTTTCTTTATTACCCATACTCATTTGTTTATTGTTTCTCCCTAGTGCACCAACAAAACATGTTTCATGACATGTTTAGCCCATGATTCCTTGTCATGGCGGCCACTTCATGTTAGGGGAAATTTGACATGCAAATCCTTATTTTTGCATGCATTATCAACTAGTCATCCCACATTTCCCCATCATACTTTCAATGTTTACTACTAGGCCCTTTCTAGTGAAATTCACATTTATAACTCTAAATCGAAACATCAAAATGTCACACATGAATTAACACATATTATAGGCATCAAAATAAATTATAAATTATTTTTATGCCTCGGTTTTTGTGGTCCCGAAACCACATCCCGACTAGGGTCAATTTTGGGATGTCACAACTCTCCCCACTTAAGAAATTTTCGTCCCGAAAATCTTACCGGTAAATAGGCTCGGGTATCGCTCTTTCATAGAGTCCTCAAGTTCCCAAGTGGCTTCTTCAATTCCGTGTTTATGCCACAACACCTTCACTAACGGGATTTTCTTATTGCGTAACTCTTTTACTTCACGCATCATAATGCGAACCGGTTCCTCTTCATAGCTCAAATTAGGCTGAATCTCAATCTCGGATGGAGCAATTACGTGCGATGGATCGACCTATATCGTCAAGCATCGAGACATGAAAAACGTTGTGAATCCTTTCGAGCTCAGGGGGCAAAATTAATCGATATGCGACTGGCCCAACTCGTTCGGATACTTCATATGGCCCGATAAACCTCGGACTCAATTTGCCCTTACGACCAAATCTAAGCACCTTCTTCCAAGGTGAAACTTTGAGAAAGACCTTGTCTCCAACCTGATATTCAATATCTTTTCTTTTCAAATCCGCATACGACTTTTGGCGATCCAAGCGACTTTCAAACTTTCACGAATTACTCGAACTTTTGCTCGGCATCCTTAACCAAATCAACCCCGAAGAATTTACCTTCACTAAGTTCAGTCCAGAATAATGGGGTACGGCATTTACGACCGTATAAAGCCTCGTAAGGCGCCATCTTAATACTTGATTGAAAGCTATTGTTGTAGGCGAATTCAATCAAAGGTAAATACCGTTCCCATGAACCACTAAACTCAAGGATGCAACATCTCAACATATCCTCGAGTATTTAAATTATCCGTTCGGATTGACCATCGGTTTGGGGATGAAAAGCGGTGCTAAATGCAGCTTGGTACCCAAAGCATCTTGCAATTTCTTCCAAAATCGCGACGTAAATCTTGGGTCTCTATCCGACACGATAGAAATAGGCACCCGTGTAATCTCACAACTGAGAAACGTACAATTCCGCTAATTTGTCCATTGAAAAATCAGACGACGGGGATAAAGTGAGCCGACTTAGTTAGTCTATCGACAACGACCCAAATCGCATCCTTCTTACTCGCTGACAATGGCAGTCCGGATACAAAGTCCATTGTGACTCGATCCCATCTCCATTCGGGTATCATGATCGGCTGAAGTAATCCCGATGGCACTTGATGTTCCGCTTTCACTTGTTGACATATCAGACACCTTGAAACAAATTCAGAAATGTCTCGTTTCATACCGGGCCACCAAAATTGGCGTTTCAGGTCATTGTACATTTTAGTACTACCCGGGTGGATTGACATTCGACTACAATGGGCTTCATTTAGAATTATCGAAATAAGTTCCGAATTCTTTGGAACACAGACGACTTCGAACCTCAAACAATCGTCATCATCAATTTGAAACTCTGATTCCTTGTTCAGAACACACTCAGCCCGTTTTGCAAGCAACTCCTCATCGACTTTCTGAGCTTCCCGAATTTGATGAGCCAACAATGGTTTGGCCTTTAATTCGGCTACTAACACATTGTCGGGTAGAATAGACAAGTGTACATTCATCGCTCGTAAAGCAAACAGTGATTTCCGACTTAAGGCATCCGCAACCACATTGGCCTTTCCCGGGTGATAATCAATAACGAGTTCATAATCTTTTAACAACTCGAGCCATCGTCTTTGTCGCAGATTTAAGTCTCTTTGAGTCATCAAATATTTGAGACTTTTGTGATCCGAATACACTTGGCACTTCTCACCAAATAAGTAATGTCGCCATATCTTTAAGGCGAATACGATGGCAGCCAATTCGAGGTCATGGGTTGGATAATTTTTCTCATGTGGCTTTAATTGTCTCGACGCATAGGCCACAACTCGCCCTTCTTGCATCAATACGCAACCCAACCCAAGTAGGGATGCGTCACTATAAATGACAAACTCTTTGCCCGATTCGGGTTGCACTAGAATTGGGGCTTCAGTCAAATAAGCTTTCAGTTGATCGAAACTTTTCTGACATTTCTCCGTCCATTCGAACCTAACATCCTTTTGGAGTAAGCCGTCATTGGCGTGGCTATCGTCGAGAAACCTTTACAAATCGTCGGTAATAACCGCAAGCCCAAAAAGCTCCTAACCCGGTAACATTCCTTGGTGGTTTCCAATCGACTATGGCGAAATTTTGTTCGGGTCCACCTCGACACCCGATGCGGACATCACGTGCCCCAAAAGCTAACCCTTTCAACCAAAATTCACATTCTTGAACTTTGCGTATAACTGCTTATCTCGTAAGATTTGCAACACTAGCCTCGGTGTTCAAGCATGTTCGGTTTCATCTCTCGAATAGACCAAAATGTCATCGATAAATACAACTACGAACCGATCCAAGTATGGCCTGAAAATTCTATTCATTAAATCCATAAACACCGAGGGCATTAGTGAGCCCAAACGGCATCACCAAGAATTCGTAGTGACCATACCTCGTTCTAAAAGCGGTTTTGGGTATGTCCGATTCTCGGACCCTCAACCGATAGTACCCGACCTCAAATCTATCTTTGAAAACACCGAGGCTCCCTTTAATTGATCAAACAAATCGTCAATTCGTGGCAATGGATATTTATTCTTTATCGTCACTTTATTGAGTTGACGATAGTCGATGCACAACCTCATGGTTCCGTCCTTCTTCTTCACAAACAATACAAAAGCGCCCCATGGAGAAAAACTCGGTCGGCGAAACCTCTATCCGTCGGTTCTTGCAATTGAACCTTCAATTCCTTTAATTCCGTTAATGCCATACGACACGGGCTATTGAAATCGGCGTAGTACCGGTACAACCGATGCGAATTCCACTTCTCGAACCGGTGGCAATCCAGTAACTCCTCGGAAAAACATCGAATACTCACAAACCACTGGTACCGATTCGAGTTTCCTTTCCGTCTCTTTACTCCCAAACACATACGCAAGGTATGTTTCACACCCTTTTCACATATCTTGACGGTCATAGAAGATATTATTGCTGGCACTCCTTTAAATCAAGAGACTCGACTCGGACTACCTCATTATTTGCACTCCTCAAATTAATGGTTTTCCTTTTGCGATCCACCACTTGCATCATGTACTGGTCACCAATCCATACCAAGAATAACATCGAATTCATGAAATGGTAGAAGCATCGGATCGGCCGGAAAACAGATTCTCGAATTATTAGGGGCATCTCTTGCACACTTTATCAACAAGCACGTATTGACCCAAAGGGTTTGACACTGAATTACGAACTCAAGAGACTCAACGGTAGAGTCTTCTTTGGATGCTAAGGTCTCACATACATATGAGTGAGTAGAGCCGGGTCAATCAATGCAATCACAATAGTATCAAAGAGAGTAAAAGTACCGGTGATAACGTCGGGGAGGATGCCTCCTCTCGTGCTGGATGGCATATGCTCTAGCGAGAGCACGGGTCTCGGATCGGACGGCCGTATTAGAGGCTCCTCTCGATTACCACCCCTACCTCCAGAGATTCTCGGGGCCTACCTCCACCGTCGTTCCACTAGGTCTTGCACCTTGCGTCTTATTCCTCTCATCTAGCTCGTGCAATCTCTAATGAAGTGGTCCTTGAACCGCATCCATAACAGCCCTATTAACAGACTTACCCCAACATTCACCTAGGTGTCGTCTTCCACATTGGGGCATTCAGGTCTCTCTTGACGATTATTGCCCACACTAGCTACTGAAGTAGCTCGAGTCCGTCAATGGTCGGGCTCTAATGGAAATTCCATGATCGTCCTCGACTTCTTGGTGTCCTCCACGAACCTCTTTACAGCCGAGAACGGAGCTTTACTCGTCGATCTTTTACGGTAATCTCTTGCTTCAAATTCAGCCTTCTTCTTCTCCTCCCAAGTTCTTCCGCCTTGCAGCTCGTTCGACTAGTGTCACGAACTCCTTTATCTCCAAAATTCCCACTAGTAACTTTAACTCTTCATTCAATCCTTCTTCAAATCTTTTGCACATCGCAACCTCATCAGCCACACACTCCCGAGCATACCGACTAAGTCTTACGAACTCATGTTCGTATTCAGATACGGTCATACGGCCTTGCTTGAGTTCCAAGAACTCCTTACGCTTCTGATTAATGAACCGTTGACTAATATATTTCTTCCGAAATTCCGTTTGAAAGAAATCCCAAGTAACTTGTTCCTTTGGGACTATGGAAATCAAGGTCCTCCACCAATAGTAGGCTGAGTCTCGCAACAAAGATATAGCACACTTAAGACATTCATCGGGTGTGCATGACAATTCATCTAACACTCTAATGGTGTTATCGAGCCAGAACTCGGCCTTTTCGGCATCATCAGTAACTATGGCCTTGAACTCCTCGGCCCCACGCTTCCTAATCAAGTCCACAGGTGGTTTACTCAGCCTCACAGGATCAGTAACTGATGGCATTACGGGCTCTTAGGGTGGAATATTTAAATTCGGAAATGGTTGGACAGCCGGGTCGGTTCGGGCATATTGCGCGACCCACTCATTCATCATGGTGAAGAAGGCTTGTTTCGCCCCTTCATTTTGATTATTCGCGGATGACTGAGGCTCAACAGCGGTGTCCCTTGTGCGGAGCAGCCGCTACACCTTCAACGTCATCCGCCAAGGGTCTCTATCCGGGTTCCATTGCTATTTAAAATAAAAATTTCAACCGTCAAGTCATCACATTATTCAGCACTAACAATTTGGCATGTATAGCTAGACTCACACGCGCTATGGTAGTCCTAGAACCGACTAAACCATAGCTCTGATACCAATAAAATTGTAACACCCTAACTCGTGGCGGCGCCGTGTCGGACACGAGGGGTTAACGAGACAAATCCTCTTAAAGTACCGACCAATTTGGCATTTCTGGACAGGCTGGAAAACTGCGTCACCGTCGCCTTAAAATCATATCTCGAGTTCCAAAACTCGGAAACTGGTTTCGTAAATTTTCCTGAATTTAGACTCATATATCCATCCATGGATTTATTTTAGAATTTTGGTTGGGCCAATTGGTACAGTTTATTAGTTAAAGTCACCCATGTTACAGGGATCGACTGCTCTGACCTCCGCGCGTTACAACTTGAATATCTTTCTGTACAGGGCTTTAATACTGGTGCCGTTTGTTTCTAACGAAACTAGACTCAAAATGGAATCTGTACATATAAGGCATGACTCCTAATTCCTTCTGGATAATTTATGGTAAATTTTCAAAGTCACGACAGGGGACCCAGAAATCGTTCTGGCCCTGTCTCACGAGAACTTTGATATCTCCCAGTATACTGCTCATATGGTTGTTTCGTTTCGTCCATATAAAAATAGATTCATCAAGGATCAGTTCCATAATTTACTCACTATTTAATTCTACTTCTACTATTTTTAGTGATTTTTCAATCTCATCTCACTGCTGCTGTCCGCAACAGTTACTGCAGTAGACTATGCCAATTTCATGAATTTTTCCTTGGCCTTAATCATCCATCATACATGACACAAATTATGGCCACCTTAACAAAATTTGAGTTTCTAAGACTCGTGGCTATAGGTTCTAGCATCCCACTCGACGACCACATAGGCCATTTTCACATGGCTTAAAGTTTACAATCCCACAAATCGACAAAATATAATAGCCTATACATGCCAAATGTTCTTCAACAACAAAAAAAAGTAATACCACAAGATTTCAGCCGGTGTGATGACTTCAACGACGGTTCCGAGCACACAACAGTACGAGTCCCAGTGACCTAAAATGGGTGACAAGAAAACACTGAGTGAGTTTACAACTCAGTAAGTCATAAGCATTCATCAATCCACTAATAAAGTCACTACAACATGTACAAAGCAAACGAGGCTAGGTACTCATCCATATCGAATCTATACCATAATACCTCGGACCTTTCGGTCCAATCTCGTACCAAGTCATACATCCACATTTCATAATCTACACAACAAGATAAACGAAGCATTTTTTACACATTAACTCATTTTCCAGCACAACCATACAATTTCAATCATCACATAGATTTAAGGCTTACCAATTCAACCCCAAGCATGGGCGTATTTTCTATTCATCATGAGCTCGAGGTACTTACCCGATCCGCTGTCCGGGATTAACTCGATAATGTCGCACACTCAGTGCCAATTGTAATACAAGAGCATATAGTGAATCCGCACACTTAGTGCTATATATTTTCAGCTCGCACACTTAGTGCTATATAATTTTCAGCTCGCACACTTAGTGCTATATAATCAAACTCGCACACTTAGTGCTGTACAATTTTAAACCCGCACACTTAGTGCCAATCTTGTCACCGTGTCCATTTATACCCGCACACTTAGTGCCGAGACCAATACCTTATGCATTTTGCTGCCTTTATACATTCAACAATGGCATCATTCCATACACATACATTCCCATTTACACATCAATTCATTTAAACACAATTGTGTATATATTATGGTCATTTACATCAACACCAAATATATGCTTAATGACTTACCTTATATTGGATGAAACGATTTCCAATCGACTACTCGATTATCTTTCCTTTGCCTTTGCTTGATTCTCCACCTCTAGCTTCTTGAGCTAAATTTAACAAATAAATTGGTTTTATCATTTGAGCATCGGAAGAGGAATTCAAGATGCCTAGCCAATATATAAATATCTACTCATTAGGCATCAAAGTCGCATATGTACAAAATCATGAATCGAACTCAACACCTTAGTTAGTATTCCTCTTAGCGAATTTTCTAAGCCAAGAATAGGCATCAATATGCTTGCCTCTAACCGAATGCATGCACACCAATTTCCCTCATGTGGCCGAATATGCATGCCCATGTTGAGGCCGATTATGCACTTAATACCACACAAAACAGCATGCATTTTACTAACTAACGCATTACATATTGTAGCTCAATACACATCTCTCATGTACTACATAACCGAAAACATCATCCCAAGCAAATATATACCTTGAAATAGTATATATGTCATACCAATTCATCATGTGCAAACACATATTCAAAGCTCAAATCTTACCTACCATGCAACATGCATGAATCATACTTAATGGATATACCATGACCGAATACATCACAACACCATCATTTTGGTCATGATTAAGCAAAGAACTTAATGTCTCACTCAAAAATACTAAAAAGAAAGTCCAAGAGCCATCAATCCCCATCACATACACCATTAACAAGCTTCATATTTAACATGCAATGGCATTAACACAAAATCCACCTTGGCCAAATACCATTTCCATGGCATAACAAGGATTTGAACCATGGCTAACATGCACATCAAGTTAGCAACCAAAACAAGCATGAATCTCATGACACAACCTCAAACATACCTTAATCTTGATGCAAGTATAGCCAAATCTCCTTCTAGTTCTCTTCTAAACCAAGCATGAAGCAAAAATCCTCCCTTTTCCTTAGTATTTTCGGCCAAAGAAGAAAAATGGATGAACAAAATTTTCTTTTCTCTTCCACAATGCACGGCAAGGGGGGGGGGTTTCACTCACACACACACATTTTTTTTTTTTCTTTCTTTATTACCCATACTCATTTGTTTATTGTTTCTCCCTAGTGCACCAACAAAACATGTTTCATGACATGTTTAGCCCATGATTCCTTGTCATGGCGGCCACTTCATGTTAGGGGGAAATTTGACATGCAAATCCCTTATTTTTGCATGCATTATCAACTAGTCATCCCACATTTCCCCATCATACTTTCAATGTTTACTACTAGGCCCTTTCTAGTGAAATTCACATTTATAACTCTAAATCGAAACATCAAAAATGTCACACATGAATTAACACATATTATAGGCATCAAAATAAATTATAAATTATTTTTATGCCTCAGTTTTGTGGTCCCGAAACCACATCCCGACTAGGGTCAATTTTGGGATGTCACACGCCGTATCCCTCAGAAGTGAAACAACACATTTAACACATTCCTCAAGACTTAGAGACATTTCATCAAACACTCTTATTGTATTTTCCAACCAGAATTCGGCTCTTTCAGCATCATCATACCAGATTCACTCGTGGCGTATCAGGAGTTTGAGAAGGATGAGGTTGTTGTACAGTCAGATTGGTTCTAATGTATTGGGTGAACCATTCATTCATCATCTGATAGAAGGCTTGCTTAGCCTCACCATCACGGCTACTCGTAGCCAGTCTAGAATCAGCTTGCACCGTCCTTTGCGTGGGAGCAGGCACATTGCTTTCTACATCGTCAGCTACAACTCTATCGGGATACATTTTCTATATAAAAGCACATTTCAATGTCAAGAGTCATAACACTATCACAGATTCAGATATATGGCCTGTATAGCTAGACTCAAATACGCTATGGTAGTCCTAAAACTAACTAAATCATAGCTCTGATACCAATAAAATGTAACACCCCTAACCTGTAACTGACATCGAATTAGGGTTACGAGGCATTACCAGACAGACGGAACATTTCAGACCAATACAGAATAACATATATTAAATATCATTAATACAGAGGCATTCATCAACAATTCATTTATTAATACAGTCTACGAGACCTAAAACATACATTTAAGAAAGGTCGAAACTAAAATGAATGCATTTAGAACTTTCAGAACTCAACCAATTCTTTCAAACTGTTAAAGTCACACGCCCGTGCAACTAGGCCGTGTGTCACACACGGGCACTAGTCACGCCCATGTGAACCAGCCGTGCCAAAAATAGGTCCTATACTGACTTTTTCACATGGCCAATAGGCACGCCCGTGTACTATGGTCGTGTGATACATAGCTAGGTACTGACTTTAGCCCACAGCCATATGACATGCCCGTGTGTCCATGTGGTTCTTAGGAGAATACTGCTTTTCTTACACGGCCACAAGGCATGCCCGTGTCCTCTGACTGTGTGGCACCAAGTAGGCTTGGTTTAAGCCAAATTTGCCACCCCTTTTTTGGTCCAATCCTACAAGCAATAATATACAACATTCATACCAAAATTTCCAACCAATTCCATGCTCAAAACATGCTTCATTATAACAAAAACATATTAGCTCATAAAACAGTACAACCATACATCATTTGGCACCATCAACCAAATACCAAAACTATATACAACATTTCATTTGCTAGCCAACTCCTATGGCACAATATATATACATCAAAACTTATATACATAGACCTTCTAGCCTATACATGCCATACTTTAAAATATGTACACTTTCAAAAGTACCAAAATTAGATCGATAGTGTGGTGACGATCCTCGACTATCCCCGAGCCTTCAGTAGCTACGATAATTGTAAAACAGACAGTAAACACACATAGTAAGCTACAAAGAGCTTAGTAAGCCAAATACAATTCAACCATAAAGATTCATAACCATTTCATAGAATATTTCATACTTAACCATGCACTTTTGTTTACATATATGCCATGCTTCATTTCTAATTCTATACATATTTCATATAGACAGAGTTTTTCATATTCAGAAATTTAGTACGATACAAACATACCTGCATAAGTTATACATTTCATATACTAAATCTCAGATTTCGTACACTATGATCAGACGGGTCGAAATGATACAAATGCTCATAAACAAGTACAATGCCGACGTCCCGGACGTGGTCTTACATGTAACTCAATATCGATGCCTCTATCCCAGACAGGGTCTTACATGAAATCAAATATGATGCCGATGTCCCAGACATGGTCTTATACGTAAATCTCAATTCAGGCCTGTGTCCCAGCACGGTCTTACACGATGTCACAGACAGATGTCAACTTTGCTTAGGAACATACAGAGTTTTCTAGATATTAACATATTATCATACTTTACTCCAAAGATATACAATCAAGCACTCAAGGCCATCCAATACAGGTTACAATTTATATGTGCAGGATTTATTTTAATTAACACGTAATTGTAATTTGACTTACCTCGGACGGATTTCGTAGGGAAAGAGTCGACTATTCGACTATTTTAGACTTTCCTCGATCTAAGTCTGATTTTCTTTGTTCTTGATCTAATACAATACAAATTCAACCATTCAATTTAATCCATATACACATATTTAGGGCACTTTGCATTTTAGCCCTTACATTTTCACACTTTGACAATTTAGTCCATTCTTCACAAAGTCACCAATATACAAAATTTCTTTGCAACAAAGGCTAGCCGAATTTTCATGGCTTCTATATAAGCCCATACAACATGTTCAATTCACAATTTAGTCCTTCAAAACCTCATTTTCAACATTTAACCCAAATAGCTCAATTTTATCAAAACTCAAAGACAAAACTTATGAACCATCTACCAAGCCTTCATAATTCATTCAAAAACATCACAAAACTCATGATATCAACAATGGCATTTCATGAAATCTTTAACAGAAATAGAAATTCAGACATGGGCTTTGAAGAACACAAAGCAACGATCACAAAAACGTAAAAGTTATCAAAAACTGAGCAAAATGGACTAACCTATTCACTCATGCAATGGCCGAATACTTTGAAGCTTCAATGGCTTCTTCTTGCTTTTAATTTTCAGCTGAACAAGGTGATAATATGGCCACTTTCATGTTTTCATTTTATTATTATAACTTTAATAATTATTTTTCCCATTTTTCCCTTTGTTATAAAATTATCCATTCACCTAACACATGTCCAACATTGTCCACTTACTATGTCAATGGTGTATTTGACATGCAAGGACCCTTATTTTAAAAGCCAAGCCAAATAGGTACTTTAACATCTAGCACTCAACTTTTACACTTTACGCGATTTAATCCTTTTTCATAATCAAGCACAGAAATAGACAAATTAAATCACAGAAATTTTGCAGATGCAAATTCATTCATCATGGACACAAAAAATAATATTAAAATATTTTTTTGGACTCACATTTGTGGTCCCGAAACCACTACTTCGACTAGGGTCAAAACCAGACTGTTACAATACCGAGCTCATTTATATGAGTTTTTCATACATACCTATACCAACTCGTAACACATTGTCATATTTCCTCATCGTTGACTTGTCAAATAACTCACAAATTTACCCGTTGAACACTCGGAATACTATCTGATACATGGAAGACTTACACATAGTGCTTCAAACGTCACCACATGCTACCTCATATAATATTCACACATTGCTCGCTCTCGAGCTAATCACGGACCTGCTCACACAAGCTGATAGTCAAGACGTAACTACTCAGGCCGCTCACACAAGTTGACAGGTACCCGCAACACATGCCAGGGTACCTAGCCACCGATAGAACGTACAAGACTAGCACCCGGATTCACATAATCACATATACATATTATTTCATGAGCTCATAATCACACAGTTCCTAGTGACATGTCACATCGTATCCTACATTATTCCTAAGGTTCAAACGGGATTTTCTCGATAATGCATATTCGTCGAATTAGTTTACAATGTCATGCTCATAGACAATAAAGTTGTTCATACACTCTTATAATAATTAAACATAGAGGTTCATAGATAACATGATATATCATTGCATTATTTACACTTGAACTTTCCTCGGTACAAAATATGGACAATTAATTTGATTTAGTGCAAAATCTTGTTCTTTCCCCAGTCTAGGTCCGAACTTTATTTTTCTTGATCTATAATAGCAAATTCAACTTATTTAATAATCACATTATTCAAATCAGTCCAAAAACTATATTTATGCAAAATTATAATTTTGCCCCTAAACTTTCACATATTTGCAAATTAGTCCCTAGGCTCGTAAAATGAAATGAGTTCATTTTCTTTGTTATCCAAGCCGAGCCGAACTTATAACATACTCCTAGAAGCCCACATTTCTCATTAAATCATACATCTTACTATCCATTTGACAAACTTTACAAATAAGTCCCTTTTAGCTATTTTCACTAGAAATCACTTGGTAAAAGATGTTTATCACACATCAAACATTCATATTCCTCTATTAAACATCAAAATATATGCATGTCATACATGGGTCAAATTTCAAATATGAACCCTACTTCAAAATAATGGTAGAAATAGGTAAATCGGGTTACGAAGACTTCAAAAATGTAAAGAGCATTAAAAACGGGGCTAGAATATACTTATAATCAAGCTTGAAAGATGACAAAACCCTAGCTATGGATCTTGAGAATTTCGGCCAAGGTGGGAGAAGATGGACACAATTTTGACTTATTTTTCCCTTTTTATTCTTTTATTAACCAAATGACAAAAATGCCCTTAAGTCCTTTCTTTCAAATTTTTCCTATTCATTCCCATTTTTGTTTATAATTATAGAAATTGGGAAATTTGCTATTTAAGGACCTCTAATTAATAATCCATGAAATTTCATGCTTAAAGCTTCTAGAACTCATAGTTTGCAACTTTTGCAATTTAGTCCTAAATGTCAAATTGGACACTTTATCAATAAATATTCTTCATGAAATTTTCACACAAGCATGCAATCATATCATAGACCTCCTAATAATCATAAAATAATTATTTCCACTTCGAATTTATGGTCTCGAAACCACTGTTCCTATTAGGCCCTAATTTAGGATGTTAAAAATTTCCAGTCAAATTTAAAACTTTTCAAAAACATTCATATCATCCCTTAAATGAGCCTACAAGGCCCAAAACATGCATTTGGAGTGGTTCAGGACTAAACCGTGAACTTTCGAAAACTTCCCAATACTTAGAAAATTTTTCATCAAAACAAGGGTCACACGCTGTGTAGCTTGGGACACGCCCACGCCCGTCTGGGTAGCCCGTGTGGTCACACACGCCCATGTCCCTAACCCACGTAACACTCTGTTTATGATGTCATCAACAAATTAAAGTCACACGGCCAAGTCACACGTCCGTGTGCTTAAGCTGTGTGGGCGATTTAATTTTCAAAATTTTTTTATAAAATAGGTGAAGACTTCAAATGCCCTGGGCACCCACCCATGTCCTCGGGCCGTGTCCTTCACACAGTTGAGACACACGACCATGTCTCTGCTCGTGTGACCAATTTGAAGCTAAAAATTCAAGATACAAGGGACACATGGCTGGATCATACACCTATAGGGCAAGCCATGTGTCACACACGGCCTAGACACACGCTCATGTGTCTACTCATGTGGACAAAAATAAGGCTATTTACCAAGTCAATTTGTCACCCTTACTTGCTCCATCCTACATAACAACAAGCAACACCAATCCAAGCATATACACAGAACCAATTCGACCACAACCAAGTCATCAATACATCAATTACATGTTATTTTCTATCGCATGCAACATCTCACATTTATCATCTCAAACCATGCAAAATCCACATCCATGAAAGACATCTTCATATTCATATATACTTAACCAATATTAGCCAATTTCAATGGCCATTTACAAAATGAATCATCAACTATTAAAACCCAATACATTTGGCCAAATCGAATATGACACATAACAAAATGACTGAGTCTCTATACATGCCATAACTCAAAATAATGTAATCATAAGTACCCAGAATGAAAATTTGATAATGTGAATGGATCTCCGACTATTTTCGGTCCCCGAGCTGGCTTGGTGACACTATAAGACAAGGGAGAAGAAAGAGAGTAAGCTTTAAAGCTTAGTAAGTTCCTATGCAAATAATAGGCATCATAAACACACTTTAACATAGATTTAACAAAAAGTAAATTAACATAAATGTCATTGTGAATTCATAATCAAGCTTAGCACAAATGTATTTAAAATCTTAACATCATAACTTACTCGAACAAACCAATCTGAGGTTTCATCACATATCGAACTCATTAAGCATGAGTTTTGTGTACATACCTGTATCAACTTGCAACTCACCATAATCTTTCACAAGATACCATGGTCTTTCCTAACTTTAACACTGCTATTAAGTTTTCGTTTGAACCGCTTGGAATACTAAAGGATACTCAGGATATCTCACACACATAGTACCATACTAATGTCATATACCAAATATAGTCTTACATGTGATCTCATATCGATGCCAATAGCCTAGCTATAGTCTTACACGAAATCTTATATCGATTCCATATCCCAGATATGGTCTTACACGTAATCTCAACTAACCCTATGTCATGACATTTGTATCCTAACTATTCTTAAGGTTCAACCGAGATATTTCTCACTCGTCATCCATTGTCGATTTCATCCCAAGAGTCAATCATAAATTCATACAATATTAAAGTATTTAGTAAATAAACAATGCATTATTTACATACGAACTTACCTCGGTACCAAAAATAGTAGACAAGGATTTAATCACCAAACAGCTTATCCTTTCCCCGATCAAGGTCCAAACTTCGTTTTTCTTGATCTATAATAGTAAATTTAACTTATTTAATATTCACATTACTCAAATCAGTCCAAACATCACATTATAGTAAAATTTCATTTTTGCCCCTAAAGTTTCACAATTTTTACAAATTAGTCCCTAGGCTAATAAAATAAAATGCACTCAATGTCTTTTTTACCCAAGCCTAGCCGAACCATTAACATGCTCATATCAGCCCACATTTTTCATCAAATCAGATTTTTACTACCCATTTTACAACTATTTACAAATAGGTCCTTTTTAGGTATTTTCATGAAAAATCACTTAGTAAAAGTTGTTTATCACATCTTAAACATACAATATCTTCAATCAAACATCAAAATACATGCATGTCACACATGGGTAAATTTTTATACATGAATCCTACTTCAAAATAATGGTAGAAATAGGTAAATAGGGTTACGAGGATTTCAAAAATGTAAAGAACATTAAAAACGGGGCTAGAATGCACTTACTATCAAGCTTGAAAGTTGAAGAAACCCTAGCTATGGTGTCCTTATGAAATTCGACCAACGTAGAAGATGATGGAAAAAATTTTGACTTGATTTTCCATTTTTATTTTTTTATTTACCAAATGACCAAAATGCCCTTTTGCCAAACTTTAAAATTTTATCTCACCACGTCCATTTTTGTCCACTAACTTAACAAATGTTTTAATTATCATATAAGGACCTCAAGTTTAAAATCTTATAGCAATTGGACACCTTTAACATCTAGAACTCAACCTTTGCACTTTTTACAATTTAGTCCTTTTGACTAAATTGAGTGCCCAAACGTCAAAATTTTCGAACGAAATTTTGTGAAAATTTTCACAAATTTTACTATGTCAGATTCGTGGTCTCAAAACCACTATTCTAATTAGCCCCAAAATAGGGTTGTTATAACTCTCCTCCTTTAGGGATTTTCGTCCCGAAAATCTCTACCAGGAAAGAGGTTTGGGTACGTTTTCTCATAGCCTCCTTAGATTACCATATAGCTTCTTCAATACCGTGTCTTTGCCACAAAACTTTCACTAGGTATATACTTTTATTTCTTAAGTGTCTAACCTCTCGGGCTAAAATCTTAATTGATTCTTCAGTGTACGTAATATCCGGTCGAATTTTAATCTTTATCGGAGAAATAACATGTGAAGGATCAGAATGATACTGTCGCAACATCGACACATGAAACACATTATGAATCCTTTCCAACTCTGTTAGTAAAGCTAACCGATATGCCACTGGCCTTATTCTTTCAATAATTTCATACGGTCCAATAGAACGTGGACTCAACTTACCTTTACGGCCAAATTTGAGAATCTTCTTCCACGGAGATACTTTCAAAAATACTTTATCCCCAACTTGAAACTCAATCTCCTTTCTTTTCAAATCTGTTTATGATTTCTGTCTATCAGAAGCAGCTTTCAAACAATCTCGAATTACTTTTACTTTTCTTCGGTATCCTTAACCAAGTCAACCCTGTGAATCTGTTTCTCGTTAAGCTCGGTCCAATACAAAGGCGTTCATCACTTGCAACCATAAAATGCCTCATAAGGTGCCATTTTTATACTCGACTGATAGCTGTTGTTATAAGCAAATTCGACCAATGGTAGATATTTTTCCCAAATACCCTCAAATTCTAGAACACAACATCGAAGCATATCTTCAAGTATCTAAATTACCCTTTCGGATTGACTGTCGGTCTGTGGATGAAATGCACTACTAAAATTCAATTTCATACCCAAGGCTTCTTGCAACTTTTTCCAAAACCTAGAAGTAAACCTCAAATCTGTATCTGAAATAATAGAAATAGGTACTACGTGCAATCTCATTATCTCAAGAATGTATAGCTCAGCTAGCTTATCAAGTGAATAATTAGTATGTACCGGTATAAAATGAGCCAATTTTGTCAATATATCAACCACAACCCATACGACATCTTTCTTTCTCGAAGTGAAAGGCAAACTCGTTACAAAATCTATCGTAATCCTATCCCATTTCAACTCGGGTACCATTACTAGCTGAAGTAAACCAGAAAGCACTTGGTGTTCGGCTTTCACTTGTTAACAAATCAGACATCTAGAAACAAACTCGGAGATACCTCTTTGCATGCCTGACCACCAATATATATTTTTTCAAATCATTATACATTTTCGTACTACTCGGATGCACAGATAAACAATCATTATGCACTTCATGAAGAATTTTCTAAATAAGTTCATCATTCTTCGGTACAGAAACTCTACCTTAAAACATCAAACAATCATCGAATCCAACATGAAAATCTGAATCACTAACCGATTCACAATGAGCTCTCTTGGCTTGCAAATCACTGTCACATTTTTAGGCTTCACAAATCTGCTAAATAAACATCCGCCTAGCTCTCAACTCAGTTACAATAGAACCGTCATCGAATAAGGTCAATCTCGTGTTAAATGCTCTCAAAATAAACAAAGTTTTCCTACACAAGGTGTCTGTGACTACATTCGCTTTACCCGGGTGATAGTCAATCACCAACTCATAATCTTTCAGTAACTCGAGCCATCTTCATTATCGTAAGTTCAAGTCCTTCTGAGTCATCAAATACTTTAAACTCTTATGGTCGGTAAAAACATGACATTTCTCACCATACAAATGCTGTCTCCAAATCTTTAAAGCAAGCACAATAGCGGCTAATTCCAACTCATGCGTCAAATAATTCTTCTCATGTGGCTTCAACTGTCTCGAGGCATAAGCTATCACTTTGCCTTCTTGCATCAACACACATCTAGTCCATTCCGTGACACATCGCTATAAATTACTAATTTCTTTCCCAGTTCAGGTTGCACTAAAACTGGTGCCTCAATCAATAAAGCTTTCAATTTATCAGAACTTTGCTGACATTTTTCGGACCACCCAAACTTGACATCTTTTTGCAACATCTCATCATAGGAGTAGCAATCATCGAAAATCCTTTGACAAATCAGTGGTAGTAACCGGCTAAGCCCAAAAAGCTTCTGACTTCAGACACATTTCTTGGTGGTTTCCAAGCAACAATTGCCAAAATTTTATTGGGATCAACCCGAAAATCCAACTTCTTTGAGCCAAAACTCACTTTTGCTAAACTTAGTATACAACTATTTGTCTCTCAAAATTTGTAAAACAGTTCTCAAATGCTCGGCATGTTCGGTCTCATCACGAGAATAAATCAGTATGTCACCAGTAAAAACAACTACAAACTTATCCAAATATGGTCAAAAAATTTGGTTCATCAAGTCCATGAAAATAGCGGGGGCATTAGTTAATCCAAATGGCATAACAAGAAATTCATAATGCCCATACCTTGTTCTGAAAGTAGTTTTTGGCACATCTAACTCTTTAACTCTCAACTAGTAATACCTGGATCTCAAATCAATCTTGGAAAACACTGTTGCTCCTTTCAACTGATCAAACAAGTCATCTATCCTCAGAAATGGGTACTTGTTCTTTATGGTTACCTTATTGAGCTATCAGTAATCTATAAAAAGTCTCATAGATCCGTCTTTCTTCTTTACAAACAATACCGGAGTACCCCAGGGAAAATAACTTGGTCTTGCAAAACCCTTATCTATCAATTCTTGCAACTGAGCTTTTAATTCTTTCAATTCAATCGGAGCCATTGTATATAGAGCAATAGATATCGATGAAGTACCAAGGACTAACTCAATGCCAAACTCAACTTCTCTAACTGGAGGTAACCCAGGTAATTCTTTTGAGAACACATCTGGATATTCACAAACTATCGACACTGATTCAATTTTCAATTCAGACTCTTTTGTATTCAGTACACAAGCAAGATAAGCTTCATAGCCTTTTCTTACACATTTCTGAGTTGACATCGAAGAAATCACCACAGGCAATCTATCTAACTCATCTGATTCAACTTGAAGAATTTCACCATTTTCACATTTCAATTCAATAACTTTCTGTCTACAATTTATTATAGCATCATGTAACGTCAACCAATCCATACCCAAAATAACATCAAACTCATCAAATGGCAACAACATCAAGTCAGCCAAAAAATAGTAACCTCTAATCATCAAAGGACATTTCTTACATACTTTTTCAACTAAAACATGATTGCCTAAAGGGTTTGACACCTTAATCACAAATTTGATAAACTCGACAGGCAATTTCTTATTATTTACCAAATTCATACAAACATATGAATGAGTAGATCCAGGGTCAATCAATGCAATAACATCAATATCATAAAGAGAAAAAGTACCAGTAATAACATAAGAAGAAGATGCGTCCTCACGAGCACGAATGGCATAAGCTCTCGCTGATGTTCTTGCTTAAGATCTCATGTCTATATCCTTAGTCGAACTTTTACTGCTAGCTCCATTTCTAGTATTACTTGGGGGCCTTCCACTAGAAGCAGTATTATTAGGTCTTGCACCGTAGAATTTCTCTTTCTCTGCCATCTCTAAGCAATCTCTGATAAAATAATCTTGAGAACTGCACTTAAGCCAAACCTGGTCATTCATTCTACATTCGTTGGGATGTCTTTTTCCATAATGTTGACATTCAGGCCTGTTAGACTTTACATTTCCCATACTCGCCATTGAGGTTGCTTGAGATTTAAAACTCGAATGTTGCTTCTCATGATCTCTGCGTGCATATCCCGCTAAAAAATTTGAACGGGAATACATCTCTTTCAACTTCTTAAACTGAGATGGGAATGACTTACTCATCGGTCTCTTCCTCAAATCTCTAGCTTCAAGATCAGCTTTCCTCTTCTCTTTATTTAATTCTTCAGCCTTACAAGCCCGTTCAACCAATACTACAAACTCTTTCAGCTCTAAGATCCTAACTAACACACAAATGTCTTCATTAATCCATCCTCAAATTTCTTGCACATGATGGCCTCGGTGGAAACAAACTCCCGAGCTTACTTACTCAGTCTGACAAGTTCCCACTCATACTCTGTTATGATCATGCGACCCTATTTCAGCTCAAGAAATTCTTTATGTTTCTGATCGATGAACTGTTTGCAATTATACTTCTTACGAAACTCCTCCTAAAAAAAGTCCCATGTAACCCTTTCTCTAGAAACTACAGATACAAGTGTATTCCACCAATGGTATGCAAAATCTCTCAGAATCGAGATAGCGCACTTTAAACACTCATTTGGTGTGCAGGTCAACTTATCGAACACCCTGATGGAGTTTTCAAGCCAAAACTCGACTCTCTCAGGATCATCATCCACATCAGCTCAGAAATATTCAGCCCCGTGCATTCGAATCTTATAAACCAGGGGCTTATTCATTCTTACAAAGTCCATACCTTGTGGGGCTACTGGAACCAGTCGAGGAATAAGCGGGGGTGGAGGAGGTTGGGCATTCAAATTTGTTCAAACAAATTTCGTATACCAGTCATTCATCATATAGAGAAAGGCTTCCCTGCCTCCTTCTCCTTGACTAACTTTAGGGGGTCTACTATCAGACGATGCTACCCCTCGAGTGGGACCCGGCACATTACTTTTGACTTCATCAGCCTCGGCTCGATTGGGATCCATTACTATATGAAAACACAATTTAAAGTTGTCAGGAGTCATCACACTATCACAGTTCCTTTATGGCATGTATAGCTAGACTCTTATACACGCTATGTTAGTCTGAGAATCGACTAAAACATAGCTCTGATACCACTAAATATAACACCCCTTACCCGTATTCGACACTGAAACAGGGTACGAAGCATTATCAGACTTAAACTCAGACAAACATCAAAACTGAGACATGAAATTCTATTCAAACATTCATATCGTCCCTTAAACGAGCCTACAAGGCCCAAAACATGCATTAGGAGTGGTTCGGAGCTAAACTAAGAACTTTAGAAAACTTCCCAACACTTAAAAAAATTTTCATCAAAACATGGGTCACACGCCCATGTAGCTTGGGACACACCCATGTGGGTAGGCCGTGTGGTCACACACGTTTGTGTCCCTAACCCGTGTAACTCTCTATTTATGCTGTCATCAACAAATTGAAGTCACACGGCTAAGTCGCGCGCCCGTGTGCTTAGGCTATCTGGGTGATTTAATTTTCAAAATTTTTCATAAACTAGGTGCAGACTTCACAAGCCCTAGCCACCTGTACATGTCACTGGGCTGTGTCCTGCACACGGCTGTGTCTCTACCCATGTGGCCAATTCAAAGCTAAAAATTCAAGATACAAAGGACACACTGCTGGATCATACACCTATAAGGCAAGCCGTGGGTTACACACGGCCTAAGCACATGCCCATGTGTCTACCCGTGTGGACAAAAATAAGGCTATTTACCAAGCCATTTTGTCACCCTTACTTGCACCATCCTACACAAAAACAAACAACACCAATCCAAGCATATACACACAACCAATTCAACCACAACCAAGTCATCCACACATCTATTACATGTTATTTTCTATCACATGCAGCATCTCACATTTATCATCTCAAACCATACGAAACCCACATCCATGAAAGACATTTTCATATTCATATATACTTAACCAGTATTAGCCAATTTCAATGGCCATTTACAAAATGAATCATCAACTAATTTGAGCCAACACATTTGGCCAAATCGAATATGACACCTAACAAAATGACCGAGTCCCTATACATGCCATAACTCAAAATATTGTAATCATCAGTACTCAAAATGAAAATTTGATAGTGTGAATGGATCCCCGATCATCTTCGATCCCCGAGCTGGCTTGGTGACATTATAAGACAAGGGAAAAGAAAGGGAGTAAGCTTTAAAGCTTAGTAACTTCCTATGCAAATAATAGCTAAAGAAAATTAACATAAATGTCATTGTGAATTCATAATCAAGCTTAGTATAGATGTATTTAAAATCTTAACATCATAACTTACTCGATCAAACCAATCCGAGGTTTCATCACATATCGAACTCATTAAGCATGAGTTTTGTGTACATATCTGTACCAACTTGCACTCACCATAATATTTCACAAGATACAATGTTCTTTCCCAACTTTAACATTGCCGTTAAGTTTCCCGTTGAACAACTTGGAATACTAAAGGATACTCGGGATATCTCACACTCATAGTATCATACCAATGCCATATTACAGGAATGGTCTTACATGGATCTCATATCGATGCCAATAGCCCAGCTATGGTCTTACACAAAATCTCATATCAAATATCCCATATATGGTCTTACACGTAATCTCAACTAACTCTGATGTCAGGACATTTGTATCCTAACTATTCCTAAGGTTCAACCAAGATATTTCTCACTCGTCATCCATTATCGATTTCATCCCAATAGTCAATCATAAATTCGTATAATATTAAAGTATTTAGTAAATAAATAATGCATTATTTACATACGAACTTACCTCGGTACCAAAAATAGTAGATAAGGATTTAATCGTCAAACACTTTATTCTTTCCCCGATCAAGCTCTGAACTTCGATTTTCTTGATCTATAATAGGAAATTTAACTTATTTAATATTCACATTATTCAAGTCAGTCCAAACATCACATTATAGCAAAATTTCATTTTTGCCCCTAAAGTTTCACATTTTACAAATTAGTCCCTAGGCTCATAAAATGAAATGCACTTAATTTCTTTGTTTCCTAAGCCTAGCCAAACCATAAACATGCTCATATCAGCCCACATTTTTCATCAAATCAGTTTTTACTACCCATTTTATAACTTTTTATAAATAGGGCCCTTTTTAGGTATTTTCATGAAAAATCACTTAGTAAAAGTTGTTTATCACACCTTAAACATACAATATCTTCCATCAAACATCAAAATACATGAACCCTACTTCAAAATAATGGTAGAAATAGGAAAATCAGGTTACGAGGATTTCAAAAATGTAAAGAACATGAAAAACAGGGCTAGAATGCACTTACTATCAAGCATGAAAGTTGATGAAACCCTATCTACGGTGTCCTTATGAAATTCGGCCAAGGTAGAAGATGATGGACAAAATTTTGACTTGATTTTCGCTTTTTTTTATTTACCAAATGACCAAAATGCCCTTTTTGCCAAACTTTAAAATTTTATCTCACCATGTCCATTTTTGTCCACTAACATAACAAATGGTTTAATTATTATATTAGGACCTCTAATTTAAAATCTCATAGCAATTGGACACCTTTAACATGTAGAACTCAACTTTTTTACTTTTTTATGATTTAGTCCTTTTGACTAAATTGAGTGGCCAAACGTCAAAATTTTCGAATGAAACTTTCACAAAATCATTCCATGAAATTGTAGACCATAAATATATAATAATAACAAATTTTACTGCATCAGATTCGTGGTCTCGAAACCACCGTTCTGATTATCCCCAAAATCGGGTTGTTACATTTATCTTGATCTATAATGACAAACTTAACTTATTTAATAGCACATTATTCAATTCATTCCAAAAATCATATTATGGAAAAATTACATTTTTTCCCTAATATTTCACATTTTTTACAATTTAGTCCTTCGGCTCGTAAAATGATTTTCATTCAATTTCTTCATTACCCAAGCCTAGCCGAAACATTTTCATACTTATACCAGCCCACATTTTTCACTAATCACACTTTTACTACTTATTTTATAACTTTTACAAATAGGTCCTTTTTGACATTTTTACCGAAAGTCACTCAGCAAAAGTTATTTTTCTAACATCAAACATGCATTTTCTACCATTAGCCATCAAAATACACATATGGCTAACATGGTTCAAACCCTAGACCTTAATCATACCTCAAATTAGTGCTAGAAATAGGTAGATCGAGTTACAACAATTCTAAAAATGTAAAGAGCATTAAAAACGAGGCAAGAACGAACTTAAAATCGAGTTTGGAAGCTTGAAAAACCTTAGCTATGTCTTCCTCTTGTAAATTTCGGCCAAGGGGTACAATATGAGCAAAAATTGACTTTTAATTTGCTTATTAATTCATATAATTACCAAATTACCAAAATGCCATTTTCTTAAAACATTAAAATTTCTCTTACTTCATGTCCACCTTTTGTACACTAAATTAACAAATGGTCTAATTACCATCTAAGGGCTTCAATTTAAAATTTCATAGTAATTAGACACCTCTAGCTTCTAGAACTTAAGTTTTGCACTTTTTACAAATTAGTACTTTTTACTAAATTAAGTCCTCAAACGAAAAAATTTTTGAAGGAAATTTTCTCAAAATCATTCTATAAAACTGCAGACCATAAAAATATAAGAAAAATAAATCTTTCAGCGTCGGATTTGTGGTCCCGAAACCACTGTTCCGACTAGACCCAAAATTGGGTTGTTACATGGAAGTCCTTATGGGTTCCCTCCGGCACATTGTCGCATATTTGAGAGGATTCGTGCTCCGAAATGAATCTGTCAATCCTGCAAAATAGAATATAGAAAAATAGCATGATCACGATGACTTCTGTGACGTTCTGAGCAGGGAATAATTTTGCAGTGATAAAGTACATCGACATCTTGGCTTTCGGGTTCATAATTGATTGTTGGAATCATAATATCTCTCGGGTCACCTACTTTCGATCCCAATGACCTCGACGCTCAATTAAAAAATTAATAATTTCATCATAGTCTAGCTCGTCCTCATTTAGATTTTTGTAAAAATTAAGGGCATAGCGAGGTTTCCTATGAATGGCCTCGATCGCAATTAGAGAGACATTTACGTACACACCTGTCACAGAGAATTTGTTGTCTTGAGCTTCAAGAAATTTAGTGTAAAATACATGAATGGTCGATATTACATTCGGTTTGAAAAATAGTTGGTAGAATGTATTACACCGAAATTGGTCGACCCATGTAATTATTGGGTCGTGAAAAAATTGCGTGGCGTAAGCGAAGCCACATTCGGGGATCACCGGTTCATAAAAATTGGCCATTCGAGTTGTGGCATTATAGAAGATAAATTGTCTCCTCGATTCACTTGGAATATCGTGTTCCTCGATTCACCTAGATGTTGGTCATTTGCGAGGGGCCATGGCAACCAATACAATTTTAACAATCAATCGAGCAAATTAACTTTAAAAATTTGGGTTCTTTAATCTTCTGTTCAAAATTCAACAATAAAATGTAACGATTAAAAAAAATGTGTAACACCCCTTACCCGTATCCGAGGTCAGGCTAAGGTACGAGGCGTTACCAGACAAACATACAAACATTAAACTAAAATACGAGCCATAAAATTTTATTCATATTTCAAAGCGTTCATTCTCTTACACATAGTCCCTTATTTGAGTCTACGGAGCCCAAAACATACTTTAGAAAGGGTTTGGGACTAAACCGAGAACTTACAAAAATATTGGAAATTTCATGCTTTAAGGCTCCACACGCCCGTGTCCCAAAGTCGTGTTCCATACACGGCTGAGACACATGGTCGTGTCTCTGCGTTTGTGGAATATACCTAGGCTATTTTCCAAGTTTTATCAACCTTGATCTCTTACACACTTATACAAAATCAAAAGCATATAACATGGTATTCATTTACTGATTAAACATCCTCAATTAAACCACAAACATAGCATTTGTATGCCATCATACATGTGTCTCTCATACTCATTTTACCTTGTTTATTATAGTACCACATTTATACCAAGATTATCATCTTACCAAATATCTTCAGCTTAATCATCAAGCATTCATATTTAAAGCTAGATCATACCTTTATAAAATACCACGATTCAGATGCGCAGAATAACATGTTTGCCTGAAACATTACAATTCAATTCCATACCCAACAAGCATTACATTGAGACTAGTCATATATATATATATATATACATGTCATGATACATAACATTCTCTTTTTGTTTTCTTATAAACACATATCATTTATTTAATTATATCAATATTTCATATACCATAGTTTCCATGTATTCCACATATATTTATTTTCCTCCTCCTCCTCTCCATTCCACATCCTTAACGTATATAGCATTCTTGTAAGTACGATTTCACAATTTACTAATAAATGTTCACATCAAACTGTCCACACGAGTCATAGTCACTAAATTATTTATAATTCAAGCTACAGAGCTTCAAATTAAGATCCGTAAATTTCCCCTGAAACTAGACTCACATATCGTTCCACCATAAAATTTTCATAATTTTTGGTTTAGCCAATTAGTACAGTTTATTCATTAAAATTTCCCCTGTTTCACTTTCTGACAGTTCTGACTTCTCTTCACTAAAAAATAATTATCTCACAGTACAGAACTCGGATAATGTTCTTGTTGATTTATCTTGAAAATAGACTCATTATGGATTTTAAAAATATAATTTTGAGCCTCTAATTATTTTTCTCCAAATTTTTGTGATTTTCCAAAGTCAGAATAGGGGATCACGTAATCATTCTGAATCAGTCTCACGAAAACATAAATATCTCAAAATATAGAACTCCTTTGCTTTCTATGTTTCTTTTATATGAAAATAGACTCATTAATCTTTAATTTTATATCTCATTCAGTCTCTGATTCAAATTATACTATTTTTGGTGATTTTTCAAAATCACGTCACTGCTACTGTCCAAAACAGTTTTATTGTTAATTCACTCTTTCACACTTTCTTTGTATTAACCTCATTTTAACATACATATCACAAATCATTTTCACCACATTTCATACATCACAAGTATAGGCCCATGATCACAAGGTCACCATAAAATCATCCTCATGTATAACTTACTTGTTTATAACCTTACCACATCCTAGTCACTTAGTGAACACATCATTCACATAACCAAGTTCCTGCACATATTCATCACAAAACTCACAAAGCAATACATAGAGAGTCTCCCATTGAACACTTCGGATCAATCCTCGATACTTGGTGGTTTCAGCACATAGCTCCACCCATCATATAGTTCGACTCTCTTGTACACATGGTGAACACTTAGTACCACCCATGTGACCTAGCCAGTTTATCTCGTAGCTCTCTTGTCTACATGGTGTCCTTCACTTGGAACCACGCATGCGACCTAGCTACATATATCCCGTAGCTCTCTTGTCTACATGCTGTACACATAGTATCACCCATGTGACCTAGCTACATCATAATGTCTTGTAGCTCTCTTGTACACATGATGTGCACTCAGCACTATACATGTGACCTAGCTACATACCATCTGTATCATCCAATCTTTCCGAAGGTTCAACCGGGATTTCTCTCTCTTTTCCAACAATTTCACCAATCAAGTAAATATCCACAAACATATTTCCAATATTTTTATAAAATATCATAATACAAGTAATAGTGATGTATTACTTACATATAAACTTACATCTTATTTAATATCAACGCAAGAACTTACAATTTCCCATAATATCCATAATCATAGAAATCACATTTATGTATGATAATTCAATGCACTTCATGTACCATAGACATATTTTTAAATCAATTCATAAACTTGGCACCATAATCATTTAATTTAACATAATTCAATTAATTCACTAAATTTAACTTTCAAATATAAATTACAGCATTATTGTTGTATTATTATCATACCAACTTACATACTTTCAACACCTCGGAGATCATAGTAAATATATCAATTTTACATTGAAACATGCATAAATTAATGCTTATTATACATATGAACTTACCTTGATATTAAAACGACCATTTTACCAACTTTCCCAATTTTCGATTTTTCTCTCATTCTAGGTTCAAATCTCGTTTTCCGGGATCTAAAACATCATATTTTACTTATTTAATTAATTTACTATTCAAAACAGTCCTTAACTCAAACTTTGGAAAAATTACAATTTTGCCCCTAAACTTTTGCATATTTACACTTTTGCCCCTAGGCTCGGGAATTAAACTTCATCCCTTATTCTGATGTTTTATGACATGATTATCACTTTTCCCTTCTATGGCAACATCAAATTCTCACTCTAACATATACTTATGACTATTAGGTATTTTTACCGATTAAGCCCTTTTGCTCGTTTTCACTTAAAACCGAGCAGCACAAGTTGTCTAACATAATTTAAAACCTCATATTATATCATAAAACAGCAAAATAAACACAATTCACCTATGGGTATTTTTCCAAATATGAACCCTAGCTTAAATTATTGTTAGAATAAGCTTAATCAAATTACCGGGATTCTAAAAACGTAAAGAACTTGAAAAACGGGGTTAGAACGGACTTACAATTGAGCTTGGGAAGCTTGGAAACCCTAGCCATGGAGTCTCCCTTGGTATACACGTCCATGGTGAAGAAGATGAGCAAAAGCGGCTTTTAATTTTGTATTTTAATTCATTTTACCCTAAATGACCAAAATACCCTTACTACTAAACTTTCCAAAATTCCATCCATGTCCAATTTTGTCCATAACTTAGAAATTGGTCAAATTGCTATTTAAGACCTCCTAATTAATATTTCAAATCAATTTCATACTAGAAACTTCTAAAATGCAAGTTTTGCAACTTCTTCAATTTAGCCCCTAACTTCGAATTAAGCACTTTATGCATAGAATTTCTTCACGAAATTTTCACACAATCATGCAGTCATATCATAGACCTCAAAATAATCATAAAATAATTATTTCTATCTCAGATTTTGTGGTCCTGAAACCTCTGTTCCAACTAGACCCAATTTTGGGTTATTACAAAATGTCATCGGGTTTTTGTTTTTGTTTAAGCGTTTGACTGTTGCGTTATTCATCGTCAAAGAAGTTATTGCACTTGGGAGGAGATTTCCAAAGAAAAAGTAATTAAAAATGTAAAACCAATGTCTAAGAAAAAGAAAACACACATGGTTATGGTTGATTGAGGCTTTGAAGAGCCATATCTACTTCTAATTGTCTTCACATCGAAATAGAAAAGTTTCGACTAAACGAACATAAAAAGAAATACAAACAAAACTAAATAGGAAAAATTGTCTTTCTAAAAGTATACACCAATTTCGGTAAACCTAAGGTTGTTTATATAGACAACGGACTACCTGGTGGTAACTCAAACCTAGATACACTTAGATACCAATTAATACAATATTTTGATAAATGCTAGGGTCCAAATATGGAAATATCCCAAGTGTGTCGTCCAAGGACTTACCTCATTTTTGGCCTACCATCGTCACGTCGTGGTGACATGGGAGGACTCCTCATTACTAATTCATCACCGTTAAATTCTTCCTATCTTCATCGGATTGTCATGACGAGAGGAAACTCCTCATCACAACATCAAGTACTTTCTCGGCCTTGGCAACTTTGCTGTTCTATTAGGCTCCCTTGTCTCGCGGCCCGATCATCATCCATTGTATTCTTGGACCTGAATTGGCATCCTACACACTTAAATATCCCATTAGTCACTCACGAGGACCGAGTTAACCTTATGGGTCATCGAAACGACAGAATATGTGTAAAAATGTTTATTTTATGAATATTTCATTACTAACCTATTAATACTAAAAATGTAATAATTAATTATAAAATGCCAAGAAAACAAACTCTAAGTGCAGAAATATTCCAAAATGACTACTAAATTTGACATTAGGTTTATGAGATCTATGAAGAAGAAGTGGTTGAGCAACTAAAGAAAGGGGAAGATTTTGATAAGTTCCCTTTGTTTAGTGGTGAGGAGGGTAACACCCTATACCTAACTTGACCGCCAGGTCCGAGTACCAGATGTTACACTAATCCAAATGATTTAATTGATACTTTTGTTTTTGATTTATTTACAAACTTTAACAACTTAGAATTTTGAAAATCTAAGTACCATTAAAACTCGTACAAAACTGGTGAATAATTTTTACGACTTTGATTCAATCTATGGATTAACACTCTAAAATGGATATAATCAACTTAAACCTTAAGGTGAGGCCTCTACTGTAACACCCCTAATTCGTATCTGTCGCTAGAACAGGGTTTGAGAGCATTACCAGAACATTCAAAAGATTTTTTCATTAATCTACGTAAATTACTATTCAATTATCGAGATCATCCATAACGTCCTTTGATTGGGCCCTTAAGGCCCAATACTAGCATTTGAATCAAATCAAGACTTAATCGGGACTTCTAAGAATTTTTTGCGAAATTACAAAATTTTCCAAGGTGTAGGGCTCACACGCCCGTGTGGTCCAAAGGACAAGCTCGTGTGACCTTGGGACACGCTCATGTTAGAGGCCGTGTTCAACCCCGTATAACTCTCTAACTTGCACTGTAATAGTCTAGTTTAGACCCTAGTAGGAACAATGGTTTTGGAACCAAAAAACCGAGTTGAAAAAATATTTTAATATTATTTTCCATGTTTATTATACGTGAATTAGTATGTGTGAAAATTTTGTATGAAAATTTAAATGTTTGTGTGCTTAATTTTGAAAAAGGACCTAATCGCGTAAATTGTTAAAGTGGCCTTCTAATTGTTAAAGTGCCTATTTGATTTTGCTTTATAAATGTGAGGTCCTTATGTGGTTATTTGACCATTGTAAGTTTGAATGGACATAAATAACCATACATTAAGTGAATTTGTAATGGATTATTAAAGGTTAAAATTGTAAAAGAATTATTAATGTTAAAAAAAATATAACAAAGGCATGAAAATCAAGTCATTTGTGTTCGTCTTCAACCAAAAATCATAATAAAAGAAAAGAAAAAGATTTAGCTGGGGCTCCGCTTTACTAAAGCTCAATTGAAGGTTTGTTTTTGTTCCATTTTTTATAATTTCTACGTTTTTGTAATTGTTGCTTTGTATATTATCAAGCCCATGTCTCAATTTTTCATTTTTTTGATGATTTTGAGTTATGTGAAGTTAGTTGTTGATAAATGGAAAATATAATTTGGGTTAATATCTTTTGTCTTTGGATTTTTGATGATTTTGAGTAAAACAGGCTAAATTGTGAAATTTGTAAATTGAGGGACTAAAATGTGAAATAAATTAAATGTGTGGACTTATATGAGTGCTATGAATATTCGGCCAAGCATGAGTATGTGCAAATTATGTGTATTTTGTGATTTTGTGAAATAGGGACTAAAGTGTCAAAATGTAAAAATATGAGGGCTAGTTTGCAAAATGCCCTATATATGTGTTTATGGATTGTTTTGAATGAATTTGTGATTGAATAAGTTAAATTTGAATTGATTTAGATCGGGAACTAAAGAATACGAAATTAGATCGGGGAAAGTTGAAAGTCGTCGAGTAACCGATTCAGCCTATCCGAATTCGTACGAGGTAAGTCAATATACAATAAACTTGTTTGAATTGAATTTTTATTATTCATATGATATTGAGTTGTGATGAATGAATGTCCGATATAAAAATATAAGCTATCTTAGAAAGTATCAAAAAAGTTCCGACGTCCGAAAAGCCTTGTACGAACCCTACGAATAGGTAGGATGCATATGTCATGACATAGGATCTGATATGTGATTTTGTGTAAGACCACATCTGGGACATTGGCATCGACTTCTATTTTACATGTAAGACCATGTCTGGACATCGTCATCGTATCTGATTTTGTGTAAGACACTATCTGGGACAATGGCATCAATGTTTGATTACATGCAAGACCACGTCTGGGATGTTGGCACTGTATATGTTCTCTGAGCAATCCACGTATCCTTACATTTTCGAACAGTTCAATGAGCATTCCGAAAAAATGAATGAATAAGTGAATATATATATCCGATTTAGGTACGTTCGAATTTTGTACTAAATTTAAAAATGAAAGGTAAGCATATGTGCAATTGATAATCTATGATCCAAGTATATGAATATAAAGTTTGTGTTGGTATTTGGCTCTAAGGTATAAGTAATTTGATGATATTTATATATTTTAATTGATATGTTTATTGTATATGGCTTACTAAGCTTTTGAAAGCTTACTTTGTGTGTGTTTGTATTGTTTTATAGATATCGACACAACTGTGATCTTGGGGATCTTCGAGGATTGTCACCACACTATGGAATCTCATTTTGGTACCTTTTGAAAATGTATATATTAAAGTGTGGCATATAGGCTAGAAGTTTTGGAATTATGTTTTGTGATGTACATATTTAGCCATGTGATATAGCTAGTTTGTGTTAGAACTTATAGTTTTATAATGGTACATGATATGTGTTGCTAATGTGAAATTGTGGTATACTTTGATTGGCCTTAAGAAATGGTCAATGTTGAGAAGGCTTGGTAAGTTTTGAGCGTTTGATTGAATGATGTATTGATCATATGTTTAGGTATGATTTTAGTTTAAGCTTTGCTATGAATTGATTGATGAATTGAGATTTGAAAATGGTTGATAATGTTATGGCATGAATGTGGCATGGTTTGGTATAGAAATTAGCTGAAATTACTATATAAATATGCTTGGTTAGGTGTTTGTAGGTTGACCCAAATTGGGGCGGCAAATTGGCTATTCAAATGGCCTATTTTCATCCACACGGGTAGAGACACGGGCATGTGTCTCAGCCGTGTGCGACACACGACTATGTGGCATGGTCGTGTGTCCCATGGGGTACCCTACAATTTGTAAGTCAGGCTCAGGCACGGCCAAGGCACACGGGCGTGTGGCTAGCCGTGTAACCCAAGTCAGTTTTGACCATGGCTAAGGCACACTGACGTGTCTCTTGGCCGTGTGAATAATTTAGTATGTATGCCCTATTTTGACACGGCCTAGACACACGGGCGTGTCTAATGTCGTGTAAGGCACATGGCCTATTCACACGGGCGTGTGACCTGTATTTCTTTAAAAAAAATGTTTAAGTTTTGAAAAAATTCTGTATGTGTTCAGTTTCGTCCCGACCCCTTTCTAAAGAATGTTTAAGGTCTCGATAACCTATATAAGGGACTCTATATTGATGTTGTTCTCTGATGCTTTGACAATTATAAAATGAAAGTTAAATGTTCTAATTTGTCTGGAAATACCTTTAACCCTAGTCTGGTGACAGACATGGGTTAGGGGTGTTACATTTTGTTGGTATCAGAGCTATTGTTTAGTCAGTTCTAAGACTATCATAGCGTCTGTGAATCTAGCTATACATGCCATATTTATGAATTGCGATAGTGTGATGAATCCTGACATTGAAATTTGCTTTTATATAGCATATGGATCCCGATCGAGTAGTAGCGGATGATGTCGAAAGCAATGCGCCTACTCCTGTGCAAGGGACGACACCATCTGATTCTAAATCGGCTACGAGTAGCCGTGATGGTGAGGCTAGATAAGCCTTTTATCAGATGATAAATGATTGGTTCACCCATTATATTAGAACCAATTTGGTT
The DNA here is from genome assembly GCF_025698485.1 of Gossypium arboreum. Lineage (NCBI taxonomy): Eukaryota > Viridiplantae > Streptophyta > Magnoliopsida > Malvales > Malvaceae > Gossypium > Gossypium arboreum. The sequence continues at coordinate 21,177,394 of NC_069078.1, read as the reverse complement.
GTACAACAACCTCCACCCCCAGTTAATTCTCCAGAAATTCCTTCTATGACACCAATGAATCTGGTTCAGATAAGTAAGCCTCCAGTAGATAAGATTGGAAAGTATGGGGCCGAAGAGTTTCGAGCTAATGATGATGATAAAAAGGTAGAGTTCTGGTTAGAGAACACGATAAGAGTATTTAATGAATTATCTTTGAATCCTGAAGAATGCATGAAATGTGTCATTGCACTTTTAAGAGATACAGCGTACCATTGGTGGAAAAATTTAATATCCATGGTTCCGAGTGAGTTGGTTATCTGGGATTTCTTCCAAGCTGAATTTCGAAATAAGTGCATCAGTCAGAGATTTATTGACCAAAAACGTAAAGAGTTTCTCGAGCTTAAACAAGGCTGTATGTCTGTCAAAGAATATGAGTGGGAATTCTTAAGACTAGGTTAGTATGCCCGTGAATGTGTATCTACAGAAGTAATAATGTGTAAAAGATTTGAAGATGGTTTGAACGAGGATATCCGTCTGTTAGTCGGGATTCTTGAAATTAAAGAATTTGTTGTGCTTATTGAACGAGCATGTAAAGCTGAAGAACTCAAGAAAGAGAAAAGAAAAGCTTATTTTGAAGCTAAAGAGGTACGAAAGAGATCATCGGGCAAATCATTTCAGTCTGCATCAAAGAAATTCAGAGATGATTATAGTCGTTCAAAGGCTAATATGGGGCATTCAAATAAAGATTGTGCTAGATCGTAGTCAAAATTTAAAGCTCCAGCTACATCTGTTGCCAGTGTCGAAAATGCTATATCTGATCCCCTTGAGTGCAAGCATTGTGGTAAAAGACATCTCGGTAATTGTAGATTGTATGATCGGGCTTGTTTCTGATGTGGATCGTTAGACCATTTTATCCGTGATTGCCCTGAATCTGTCAAACAGGAAAGTGTACAAAATTCGAGATCGAGTGGCAATGCTTCTCGTGGTAGACCTCCCAAAAATATGGGAAATATAAGTGGCACAACTATTAGATTCGAGGCTGGTGTACCTGCCAGAGCCTATGCTATCCAAGCTCATGAGGAAGCTTCGTCACCAGGTTTGATTACGGGTACATTTACTCTTTATGATACATCTGTGATTGCTTTGATAGATCCTAGATCAACACATTCGTATATATGCATGAACTTAGTAAACAGCAAAGCTTTGCCTGTAGAGTTTACTAAATTTATAATTAGAGTTTCGAACCCCCTAAGCAGATGTGTTTTGGTTGATAAAGTTTGAAAGAATTGTCTGTTAATGTTTCAAGACATTTGTTTTTCGACTAATCTGATGCTGTTACCTTTCGATGAATTTGATATAATTCTGGGTATGGATTGGTTAACTTTGCATGATGCTGTTGTGAACCGCAAACGGAAAACTATTGATTTGAGATGCAAGAGTGATGGTATAGTCAGAATTGAATCTAGCGATTTGAATGGATTGCCTGCTGTAATATCTTCGATGAAAGCCTTGAATATTGTGAGAAAGGGTTGTGAAGCCGATTTTGCTTATGTGATTGATTCGAGAATGTCAGAAAAGAAAGTTAAATCTATGCCTATTGTCTGTGAGTTCCCTGATGTATTTCCTGAAGAACTTCCGGGATTACCTCTGGTGAGAGAAGTAGAATTTGGCATTGAATTGGTACCTGGTACTACTCCGATTTCGATAGATCCGTATAAAATGGCTCCAACCGAATTAAAAAATTAAAATATCAGTTGCAAGAGTTAACAGATAGAAGGTTTCTAGATCGATTTTCTCACCTTGGGTACTCCGGTTCTATTCGTGAAAAAGAAAGATGGTACAATGAGAATGTGCGTTGATTATCGTCAGTTGAACAAAGTGACTATTAAGAATAAGTACCCTTTGCCCTGAATTGACGATCTGTTTCATCAATTGAAAGGAGCTTTTATGTTTTCGAAGATAGATTTGAGATCAGGCTATTATCAGTTGAGATTAAAAGATTCATACATTCCGAAAACTGATTTCAGAACGAGGTATGACCACTATAAATTCTTAGTTATGCTTTTTGGAATAACTAACGCACCTTCTATCTTTATGGATTTGATGAATAGAATTTTCAGACCGTATCTAGATCAATTTGTTGTTGTATTCATTGATGACATATTGATTTATTCACGTGATGAATCTGAACATGCCGAGCATTTGAGGTTAGTACTACAGATTCTACGAGATAAAAAGTTATATGAAAAGTTTAGTAAATGTGAACTCTGGTGCGAGAAGTTGGTTTTCTGGGTCATATTGTATCAGCATCTGGTATTCAAGTTGATCAAAGCAAGATTTTGGCTATTCTGGATTGGAAACCTCTGAGGAATGTCTTTGAAGTCTATAGTTTCCTATGACTTGCCAGTTATTACAGAAGGTTCGTAAAAGGTTTTTCTATGATTGCAACTCCGTTAACGAAGCTACATCAGAAAGATGTGAAGTTTGAATGGCCTGAAAAGTGTCAGAACAGTTTTGATCAGTTGAAAACTTTGTTGACTGAAGCTCTGGTATTGGTACAACCCGAATCGGGTAAAGAATTTGTGATCTACAGTGATGCTTCGTTGATCGGATAGGGATGCATTTTGATACAAGAAGGCAAAGTCATTGCTTATGCTTCAAGACAGTTAAAGCCGTACGAAAAGAACTATCCGACACACGATCTTGAGTTAGTTGCGATTGTGTTTGCTCTAAAGATTTGGTGTCATTACCTGTTTGGTGAAAGATGTCACGTATATTCTGATCATAAGAGTTTAAAGTATCTGATGCCTCAGAAAGATTTGAATCTACAATAGAGAAGGTGGCTTGAATTGCTTAAAGACTATGAACTAGTGATAGATTATCATCCTAGAAAAGCAAATGTTGTTGCTAATGCCTTAGTCGAAAGTGGTTGTTTGCTTTGCGTACGATGAATGCTCATTTGGTTTTGTTTGATGATGTTTTCATTTTAGCTGAATTGAAACAAGACCTTTGTTCTTACAGTAAATTATCTAAGCTTAGAAGATTGATAATGAAATTTTAGCTAAACAAGCTCAGTGTAATGTAGAGTCTGATTCAGAATTTAGAGTTGATTAAGATGATTGTCTAAGATTCCGATATAGAATTTGTGTTCCGATAAATCCAGACTTAATTCATATGATTTTGAATGAAGCTCACAGCAGTCGATTATCTGTTCACTCGGGTAGTACGAAAATACATAATGATCTGAAATAGCTTTATTGGTGGCAAGGTATGAAATGAGACATTTCTGACTTTGTTTCGAGATGTTTAGTCTGTCAGCAAATAAAAGCTGAGCATCAGGTACCTTCTGGGTTGCTTCAACCAATCATGATACCTGAGTGGAAGTGGGTCAGAGTCACAATGGATTTTGTATCTGGTCTACCATTGACACCGAGCAAGAAAGATGCAATCTAGGTTATTGTGGATAGATTGACTAAATCAGCTCACTTTGTTCCAGTTCATACAGATTATTCACTTGAAAAGCTTGTTGAGTTATATGTTTCTCAGATTGTGAGATTACACGGTGTGCCTATTTCTATTGTTTCAGATAAAGATCCGAGGTTTACATCGCGGTTTTGGAAGAAACTGCAAGATGCGCTAGGTACTAAATTACATTTTAGCACTGCTTTCCGCAAACAAATGGCCAGTCTGAGCGAATCATTTAGATACTCGAGGATATGTTGAGATGTTGCATTCTCGAGTTTGAAGGTACGTGGGAATAGTATTTTCCTTTGATTGAATTCGCTTATAAAAATAGTTTTCAGTCGAGCATTAAAATGGCACCATACGAAGCTTTATATGGTTGCAAATGCCGTACACCTTTGTATTGGACTGAGCTCAGCGAAAATAAGATTCAAGGAATTGATTTGATAAAACTGAACAAAAAGTAAAAGTGATCTGAGATAGCTTAAAATCAGCTTCTAATCGTTAGAAATCATATATGATATGAAAAGAAAAGATATTGAGTTTGAGATCGGTGACAGAGTGTTTTTAAAGGTGTCTCCGTAGAAGAAATTACTTCAGTTCAGTAGAAAAGGCAAATTGAGTCTGAGGTTCTTTGGGTCGTATGAGTTTACCGAGGGTATTGGACCTGTAGCATATAGATTATTATTCCCACCAGAGTTAGAAAAGATTCATAATGTGTTTCATGTATCGATGCTTCAACATTACAGATCCGATCCTTCGCATGTGATTCCTCCGTTTGAGATTGAAATTCAGTCTGATATGACTTACGAAGAAAAGCCGATTCGTATCTTAGCTCGCGAGGTTAAAGAGCTGCGAAATAAGAAAATTTTGTTGGTAAAAGTGATGAGGCATCGACAGTAGTGAAGAGGCCACGTGGGAGCCTGAAGATGCTATGAGACAACAATATCCGAACCTATTCAACGGTAAGATTTTCGGTGACGAAAATCCCTAAGGGGGAGAATTGTAACAATCCGGTTTAGACCCTAGTCAGAATAGTGGTTTCGGGACCACAAATCTGAGTCGAAAAATATTTTAATATTATTTTCCGTGTTTATTATACGTGAATTAGTATGTGTGAAAATTTCGTATGAAAATTTAAATGTTTGTGTGCCTAATTTTGAAAAAAGACCTAATCACGTAAATTGTTAAAGTGGCCTTCTAATTGTTAAACTGCCTATTTGATTTGGCTTTATAATTGTGAGATCTTTATGTGGTTATTTGACCATTGGAAGTTTGAATGGACATAAATAACCATCCATTAAGTGAATTTGTAATGGATTATTAAAGGTTAAAATTGTAAAAGAATTATTAATGTTAATTAAAATAAAATAAAGGCATGAAAATCAAGCCATTTGTGTTTGTCTTCAACCGAAAATCATAATAAAAGAAAAGAAAAAGATTTAGCTAGGGTTCGGCCTTACTAAAGCTCAATTGAAGGTTTGTTTTTATTCCGTTTTTGATAATTTCTACGCTTTTGTAATCGTTACTTTGTATATTATCAAGCCCATGTCTCAATTTTTTATTTTGTTGATTATTTTGAGTTATGCCATGGATGAAACTATGAGTTTTGTGAAGTTAGTTGTTGATAAATGGAAAATATAATTTGGGTTAATATCTTTTGTCTTTGGATTTTTGATGATTTTGAGTAAAATGGGCTAAATTGTGAAATTTGTAATTTGAGGGACCAAAATTTGAAATAAATTAAATATGTGGACTTGTATGAGTGCTATGAATATTCGGCCAAGTGTGATTATGTACAAATTATGTGTATTTTGTGATTTTGTGAAATAGGGACTAAAGTGTCAAAATGTAAAAATGTGAGGACTACTTTGCAAAATGCCCTAAATATGTGTTTATGGATTGTTTTGAATGAATTTGTGATTGAATAAGTTAAATTTGAATTAATTTAGATTGGGAACTAAAGAATACGGAATTAGATCGAGGAAAGTCGAAAGTCGTCGAGTAACTGATTCAGTCTATCCGAATCCGTACGAGGTAAGTCAATATACAATAAACGTGCTTGAATTAAATTTTTATTATTCATATGATATTGAATTGTGATGAATGAATGTCCGATATAAATATATAAGCTATCTGAGAAAGTATCGACAAAGTTTCGACGTCCAAAAAGCCCCGTACGCACCCTAGGAATAGTTAGGATGCATATGTCATGACATATGATTGATATGTGATTTCGTGTAAGACCACGTCTGGGACATTGGCATCGACTTCTGTTTTATGTGTAAGACCAAGTCTGGGACATCGGTATCGTATCTGATTTTGTGTAAGACCCTATCTGCGACAGTAGCATCAATGGTTGATTACATGTAAGACCACGTCTGAGACGTTGGCATTGTATATGTTCTCTGAGCTATCCACGTATCCTTACATTTCCGAACGGTTCAACAGGCATTCTAAGAAAACGAATGAATAAGTGGATATATATATCTGATTCAGGTACGTTCGAATTGTGTATTAAATTTAAAAATGAAAGGTAAGTATATGTGCAATTGATAATCTATGATCCAAGTATATGAATATGAAGTTTGTGTTGGTATTTGGCACTAAGGTATAAGTAATTTGATGATATTTATATACTTTAAATGATATGTTTATTTTATATGGCTCACTAAGCTTTTGAAAGCTTACTTTGTGTGTGTTTGTATTGTTTTATAGATATCGACGCTACCGTGATCTCGGGGGTCTTCGAGGATTGTCACCACACTATGGAATCTCATTTTGGTACCTTTTGAAAATGTATATATTAAAGAATGGCATGTATAGGCTAGAAGTTGTGGAATTATGCTTTGTAATATACATATTTAGCCATGTGATATAGCTAGTTTGTGTTAGATCTTATAGTTTTATAATGGTATATGATATGTGTTGCTAATGTGAAATTGTGGTATACTTTGATTGGCCTAAAGAAATGGTCAATGTTGAGAAGGCTAGGTAAGTTTCGAGCATTTGATTGAATGATGTATTGATCATATGTTTAGGTATGATTTTAGTTTAAGTTTTGTTATGAATTGATTGATGAATTGAGATTTGAAAATGGTTGATAATGTTATGGCATGAATGTGGTATGGTTTTGTGACACCCCTAATGTGACCCTAGTCGGAGAGTGGTTTCGGGACCACGAAACCGAGTCACAAGAATAATTAGGTGTTATATTCCGTGCTTATTGTATGTGGAATTTGTATGCGTAAATATTTCGTGTCTCGATTTTTATTAATTAGGTGCAAATTTATAAGAAAGGACCGATGTGCTAGGACTTGAAAATGTGATAGGTGTATTTTTAAGTGGCCTAATAATGCATGAAGTGAAATAAATGGAGTTGCATGTCAATTATCCCATTCCCTAAGGTGGATGGCCGGCCATGACAAATTATGGGCAAGGGGAAACATGTTCCCAACATGTTTTACTAATGGATGATGTTAGAAATAATAAACAACTAAGCATGGGTGAGAAAAGAATGAAAAAAAATGTGTGAGAGAGTAGCATCCCCCCATTGCCGTGCAACCAAGAGAGAAAACAAAAAATTTGTTGATGCTTGCTCTCTCCCTTTTGGCCGAAAATACTAAGAGGAAGAAGGATTTTGCTTCATTTCCTTTGTTTAGAAGAGATCTAGAAGGAGATTTGGCTAAATTTGCATCAAGATTAAGGTATGTATGAGGTTGTGTTGGGAGTTTCATGCATGTTTTGGTTGCTAACTTGATGTGCATGTTAGCCATGGCTCAAATCTTTGTTATGCCATGGAAATGGTATTTGGCCAAAGTTGCTATGGTGATAAAGCCATTGCATGCTAAGTGTGAAGCTTGATGATGATGCATGCAATGATGGATTGTCTACTCTTGAGTAAGATTTTGAGTTTTCTTTTGTTTTATCATGATTGAAGTTGAAAAGGAGCATGATTGTCATATTCGCCATGATGCATTCATGAGCATGGTTCATGCTTCTTGCATGTTAGTTAAAATTTGTGTTTTGGATGGCTATGGACACCTTGAAATTGGCCATGCTCATATATGTACATATATGTTTGCACATGATGTTTTGGTTATGAAGGAAGTGATGAATAAGTTTGTTTAAAGAAGAAGATGTTGAAGAATAATTGTGAAATTGCAAGCACAATTCGCCTAGCACACATATAAGTGCTTGATGCTATATTATAAGTTTTGAGCCACAATATGCAAAGCATTAACTAGTAAAATGCATGCTGTTTTTGTGAGGTATTAAGTGCATAATTGGCCTCAACATGTACATGAATATTCGGCCTTGGGTAGCCTATTGAAGGCCTTAGCATTTCCTTGATGCTCGAATAAATTGTATTGAATTGCTTGATGTAGTATAAAATGTGCATGACCATTGTGTATTCAAGCTAAAGGGTGGCTATATGACCATTTAAACTCCTTGTCATATTCGCCATAAGCTAGCACAATGAGGTTTTAATAAATTGAATTTGTTTGAATTAGCTCAAGAGCTTAGAGGGCCACAATTGGACAAGGGGAAGGAGAAAGTGATCGAATAGCCGAAAAAGCCGTTCGACAACATCCGAGGTAAGTCCTCAAGAAGTGACCCTACTTGAATTATGTGAAACAAAGTATGGATGTGTATTGATTATTGATTATGTGTGTATGAGCATTTGAATTCTACCCGGGCTAAGTCCCGAAGGCGAATATGCTTGTGATTATATTTGCGTTTGAGCCTTAGTAACTGAAAATGAAATATGTATGTCCAATGATTATTGATGTATGTGTACATGAGAAATTGAATGATATCCGGGCTAAGCCCAAGACAATTATGCTGGAAATTATATCCGGTTAAGACCGAAGGCAATTGTGCAAGTGGCTATATCCGGCTAAGACCAAGGCATTCGTATGAAGTCATTCTATCCGGGCTAAGACCGAAGGCATTTGTGCACATGGTTATATCCGGTTATATTCCAAGAATCTTGGGCTGGAGGTGAGTGTTGGTTGCTGTAATAAATTCAATTAGTACACCAAAAGCCCAAAGAATAAGGTACGTTTATATGTGCATTGGAAAGTCGACACGTTTGAGCAACATTCGCTCAATCGACAAATGAATTTCAGTTATTGACTTGATTGATACTTTGTGAAAGTATATAATGATGAAGTGTGAAGTAAGAATGTGTATTAATGAAATGATGCATTTGGCTATGTGAATGTATTGCTGTAATTAGAGTTGATTATATTCCTTGAGACTTACTAAGCATAAAATGCTTACCCGTTACTTTGGCTCTCTGTTTTATAGATTTCGCCGATAGCAATCGGATTCGGGATCAATAAAGTCGAAGTCATCCACACTATCAACGCCTCTATTTTGGTATAAATTTTGTTTGAACTTTGAAATGGCATGTATAGGACTACCCTTGTTGGTTTAAAATGTGGTGATGTATATGTGTACGGCCATTCAAAACGGCTCGTAAAAGTGAAGAATGAACTTAGACTATTTGCGGTTTGTATATATATATATGGTGTCATGATGTGACTATGAATTGGAAATGGGAATGTTGGTCACATGATCAGCCATTGGCATGGTTAAAATGATCATATGTGGACCTATGTATGGCAAGACTAGTTGGTTCATGGAGACTACAAAATAGGTAAGACCTACCTTAAAACAGATGCTGCCAGCTGCAGTAACGTGAATGTGAAAAATCACCAAAATTTGTAGGAATGGTATTAAATAGTGAATCAGCTATGTAAATGAACCTTGATGAGTCTATTTTCATATGGAAGAAACGAAATGGTCATAGGAGTTACTTGTTAAGAGATATTAAAGCTATTGTGAGACAGGGCCAGAATGGTTTCCGGGTCCCCTGTCGCAACTTTAAAAATTTACTATAAATTATCCAGAAAGAATTAGGAGACATACCTCATATGTACAGATTCCATTTTGAGTCTAGTTTCATTAGAAACAAACGGCACCAGCATTAAAGCCCTGTACAGAGAGATATTCAAGTTATACCGCGCGAAGGTCAGAGCAGTCGATCCCTGTAACATGGGTGACTTTAACTAATAAACTGTACCAATTGGCCTGACCAAAAATTCTAGAAATAAATCCATGGATGGATATATGAGTCTAAATTCAGGGAAAATTTACGAAACCAGTTTCCGAGTTTTGAAACTCGAGAAATGATTTTTAAGGCGACAGTGACGCAGTTTTCCAGCCCGACTGAAAATGTCAAATTGGTGGGCAAAATATGTGGACTTGACTTGTTAACCCCTTGTGTCCGACACCAGTGATGGTCTCGGGATCGGGGTGTTACAATTTTATTGGTATCAGAGCCACGGTTTAGTCGATTCTAGGATTACCGTGATGTGTTTGGGGTCTAGCTATACATGCCATTAAATGATGACTCGATAGTGTGGTGATTTCTGACAATTTGACTTTGTGTTTGTTTATAGCAATGGATCCGATCCCAACCGAGCGATAGCTGATGATGTGGAGAGTGTGGCGCTGCTCCGCGCAAGAAGGGACAGCGCCGGCGGACTCTCAACCTATGGCCAGCAATCCGAATGACGAGGCTAGGCAAGCCTTTTATAGTGTGATGAACGAATGGTTTAATCAATACATTCGAACTAACACTACTGTTCCACAACCTCCATTCCCGACAAATGCAACCCCCAAGACCTACAATACCTCCGGTGATGACCAAATAAGGTCAAGTAAGCCCCATCGATAGGATTCAAAACATGGGGCCACTGAATTTAAGGCTACGGATGATGATGATGCCGAAGCGAGCTGAATTTTGGTTGGATAACACTATCCGGTGCTCGATGAGCTATCCTGTACACCCGATGAGTGCTTAAAGTGTACCATCTCCTTGCTACGTGAGTTCGCCTACTATTGGTGGAGTACTCGACTTGATGGTGCCTAGAGAGCAAGTGACTTGGGAATTCTTTCAAACCGAGTTCAAAAAGTATATCATCGAGATTCATCGACCAAAAGCGGAGGAATTTCTTGATCTTAAGCAAGGTTCTATGTCCGTTATCGACTACGAACGAATGTTTGTGAGGCTTAGCCGATGCTGCGAGAATGCATTTCGTCCGAAGCTATTATGTGTAAACGCTTCGAGGATGGGCTGAATGATGATATAAGGATGTTTGTTGGCATTCTCGAGATACGAGAGTTCGTAGTACTTGTTGAGCGAGCTTGTAAAGCCGAAGAGCTTAGAAAGGAGAAACAAAAAGCTGATGTGGGAACTGGAGAATTCGAAGAGGTCCTCGGGAAAGTCTCTTCAACAAGCATCAAAGAGATTTCGAGATGATGCGAGCCGGTCTAGAGGCGTTTCGGGCTTTTCTAGACGAGGACGCGATCGACCCCCTGTGACCACACGAGTCACTTCGATCGCTAGTGGTGGAAATGATCGCCGAGAGAGGGCAGAGTGTCCACATTGTGGCAAATGGCATTCGGGGAGCTGTTGGTTTCGTGATCGCTCCTGCTATAAGTGTGGATCGGCCGACCACTTTATGAAGGATTGCCCGAGGATGCTTGAACAGAATGTGAGTCAGAGTGGAAACCCGGGTGCTACCACTGCTCGAGGTAGGCCACCTAGAAATATGGGCAATGTCAGTGGCAGACAGAGAGGACCTAGAGATGCTACCATCAGATCTGAGGCTCGTGCTCCTGCTAGGACTTATGCCATACGCGCACGCGAGGATGCTGCCTCTCTAGATGTCATTACCGGTACTTTCACTCTTTTCAATACAAATGTGATTGCTTTGATTGACCCTGGTTCTACTCATTCGTATATATGTGAAACCTTAGCATCCAGTAAGACTTTGCCTATCGAGTCTCATCGAGTTTGTAATTCGGTGTCAAACCCTTGGGTCATTACGTGCTTGTCAACAAAGTGTGCAAGAAAAGTCCCTAGTGTTCCGAGGTTCTTGTTTTCCGGTGGACTTGATGCTTTTGCCGTTCGATGAGTTCGACGTTATTCTTGGTTTGGATTGGTTGACCATGCACGATGCGGTTGTAAATTGCAAGAGCAAGACTATCGATTTGAGGAGCGAATAACAAGATAATTCGGGTTGAGTCTACGGACTTAAAGGGGTTGCCACCGTAATATCGCGATGTTGGCCCGTAAATATGTAAGAAAAGGGTGTGAAGCGTACCTTGCGTCGTGCTTTCGATGACAAGGAATCGAAAAGAAACCCGAATCCGTGCCGTGGTTTGTGAATACCGGATGTTTTCCCAAGAATTGTCGAGTTTACCACTGTTCGGAAGTAGAATTTAACATCGAATTGGTACCGGTACCACTCAATTCGATAGCTCCGTATCGTATGGCACCAACGGAATTAAAGGAGTTGAAAGCTCGGTTGCAAGAATTGGTGGATAGAGGTTTTGCTCGCCCGAGTTTTTCGCCTTGGGTGCGCCAAGATTGTTCGTGAAGAAGAAGGATGGAACCATGCGGTTGTGATCGACTATCGTCAGCTTAATAAAGCGACGATAAAGAACAAATATCCGTTGCCACGTATTGATGACTTGTTCGATCAACTGAAAGGAGCCTCGGTGTTCTCGAAAATAGATTTGAGATCGGGCTATTATCAATTGCGAATCCGAGATTCAGACGTACCCAAGGCGCCTTGAGCGAGATATGGTCACTATGAGTTCCTAGTGATACCGTTTGGTCTCACTAATGCCCCTGCGGTATTTATGGATTTAATGAATCGGATCTTGGACCATATTTGGATCGATTCGTAGTCGTGTTAATTGATGACATCTTAGTCTATTCAAGAAATGAGATCGAACATCTTGAACACTGCGGTTAGTCTGCAAATTTTACGGGATAAGCAATTATATGCTAAGTTCAGCAAGTGTGAGTTCGGTTAAGAGAGGTTAGCTTCTTGGGTCATGTGGTATCTGATCGGTATTCGAGTCGAATTCGAATAAAATTTCAGCCATACTTAATTGGAAGCCTCCAGAAATATTCTTGAGGTTCGGACTTTTTGGGGCTTCTTAGGTTATTACCGACGATTTGTAAAGGATTCTCAACGATAGCCACGCCGATGACGGCTACTCCAAAAGGATGTTAAGTTCGAATGGACGGAGAAATGTCAAAAAGTTTCGATCAATCTGAAAACTTATCGATGAAGCCCCAATTCTAGTGCAACCCGAGTCCCAAGAAAGAATTTGTCATCTATAGCGACGCCTCCTCCTTGGGTTAGGTTGTGTATTGATGCAAGAGGGTCGAGTTGTGGCCTATGCGTCGAGGCAATTAAAGCCACATGAGAAAAATTATCCGACTCATGATCTCGAATTGGCGCCATCGTGTTCGCCTTAAAGATTTGGCGACATTACTTATTTGGTGAAAGGTGCCATGTGTACTCGGATCACAAAAGTCTCAAATATTTGATGACCCAAAGAGACTTAAATCTACGACAAAGACGTTGGCTCGAGTGTTAAAGGATTATGAGTGATCATTGACTATCACCCGGAAAGGCGAATGTGGTTGCGGATGCCTTGAGTCGTAAATCATTATTCGCTTCTGAGCGATGAACGTGCACTTGTCATCCAATCCGATAGTGTGTTAGTAGCGAATTGAAAGCCAAACCACTGTTGACACACCAAATTCGAGAAGCTCAGAAAGTCGACGACGAGTTGGTTGCAAAACGGGCTGAGTGTGTTCCGAACAAGGACTCGGAGTTTCAAATCGACGATGACGATTGTTTGAGGTTCAAAAGTCATCTGTGTGTTCAAAGAATTCAGAACTCATTTCGATAATTCTGAATGAAGCCCATTGTAGCCGAATGGCAATCCACCCGGGGAGTACGAAGATGTACAATGATTTGAAACGTCGGTTTTGGTGGCATGGTATGAAACGAGACATCTTCGACTTTGTTTGAGATGTTTAATATGCCAACAAGTGAAAGCGGAACATCGGTGCCTTGAGATTACTTGACCAATCACGATACCCGAGTGGAAATGGGATCGAGTCACAATGGACTTTGTATCCGGACCGCCATTGTCAACAAGTAAGAAGGATGCGGTTTGGGTCGTGGTTGATAGATTGACTAAGTCGGCTCACTTTGTCCCCTGTCGCACGGATTTTTCAATGGACAAATTAGCCGAATTGTACGTTTCTCAGTTGTGAGATTACGGGTTGCCTATTTCCATCGTGTCGGATAGAGACCGAGATTTACCTCACGATTTTGGAAAAAGTTGCAAGAAGCTTTGGGTACCAAGTTGCATTTCAGACCGCCTTTCACCCCCAAACCGATGGTCAATCCGGCGGATAATTCAGATACTTGAGGATATGTTAAGATGTTGCGTCCTCGAGTTTAGTGGTTCATGGGAAGCGGTATTTGCCGTTGATTGAATTCGCTTACAACAACGACTTTCAATCAAGTATTAAGATGGCACCTACGAGGCCTTGTACGGTCGTAAATGCCGTACACCATTGTTTTGGGTGAGCTCGGTGAAAGCAAGATTTTCGGGTGGATTTGATTAGAGATGCTGAAGAAGTGAAAGTAATCCATAAAAGTCGAAGATAGCCTCCGATCGTCGAAGTCGACGCGGATCTGAAGCGTAAGGATATCGAGTATCGTGGGTGATAAAGTGTTTCTCAAGGTATCGCCTTGGAAAAAGATACTCGATTCGCCGTAAGGGCAAGCTGAGCCCGAGGTTCATTGGGCCATATGAGATATCCGAGCGAGTCGGTCCGATGGCATATCGTTTGATTTTGCCCCCGAACTCAAAAAGGTTCACGATTTCTTTCACGTTTGATGCTTCGACGCTATAGATCCGATCCATCGCACGTGATTAGTCCATCGAAATTGAAATTCAAGCTAATATGAGTTATGAGGAAGAAGCGATTCGTATCCTATCACGAGAAGTGAAAGAGTTGCGAAACAAGCGGGTTCCGCTAGTGAAAGTGTTATGGCTCAAGCATGGGATAGAAGAAGCTACTTGGGAGACCGAGAACTCTATGAAAGAGCGATATCCAAACCTATTTGCGGTAAGATTTTCGGGACGAAAATCTCTTAAGTGGGGAGAGTTGTGACACCCTAATGTGACCCTAGTCGGAGAGTGGTTTCGGGACCACGAAACCGAGTCACAAGAATAATTAGGTGTTATATTCCGTGCTTATTGTACGTGAAATTTGTATCGTAAATATTTCGTGTCTCGATTTTTATTAATTAGGTGCAAATTTATAAGAAAGGACCCATGTGCTAGGACTTGAAAATGTGATAGGTGTATTTTAAGTGGCCTAATAATGCATGAAGTGAAATAAATGGAGTTGCATGTCAATTATCCCATTCCCTAAGGTGGATGGCGGCCATGACAAATTATGGGCAAGGGAAACATGTTCCCAACATGTTTTACTAATGGATGATGTTAGAAATAATAAACAACTAAGCATGGGTGAGAAAAGAATGAAAAAAAATGTGTGTGAGAGAGTAGCATCCCCCATTGCCGTGCAACCAAGAAGAGAAAACAAAAAATTTGTTCATGCTTGCTCTCTCCTTTTGGCCGAAAATACTAAGAGGAAGAAGGATTTTGCTTCATTTCCTTTGTTTAGAAGAGATCTAGAAGGAGATTTGGCTAAATTTGCATCAAGATTAAGGTATGTATGAGGTTGTGTTGGGAGTTTCATGCATGTTTTGGTTGCTAACTTGATGTGCATGTTAGCCATGGCTCAAATCTTTGTTATGCCATGGAAATGGTATTTGGCCAAAGTTGTTATGGTGATAAAGCCATTGCATGCTAAGTGTGAAGCTTGATGATGATGCATGCAATGATGGATTGTCTACTCTTGAGTAAGATTTTGAGTTTTCTTTTGTTTTATCATGATTGAAGTTGAAAAGGAGCATGATTGTCATATTCGCCATGATGCATTCATGAGCATGGTTCATGCTTCTTGCATGTTAGTTAAAATTTGTGTTTTGGATGGCTATGGACACCTTGAAATTCGCCATGCTCATATATGTATATATATGTTTGCACATGATGTTTTGGTTATGAAGGAAGTGATGAATAAGTTTGTTTAAAGAAGAAGATGTTGAAGAATAATTGTGAAATTGCAAGCACAATTTGCCTAGCACACATATAAGTGCTTGATGCTATATTATAAGTTTTGAGCCACAATATGCAAAGCATTAACTAGTAAAATGCATGCTGTTTTTGTGAGGTATTAAGTGCATAATTGGCCTCAACATGTACATGAATATTCAGCCTTGGGTAGCCTATTGAAGGCCTTAGCATTTCCTTGATGCTCGAATAAATTGTATTGAATTGCTTGATGTAGTATAAAATGTGCATGACCATTGTGTATTCAAGCTAAAGGGTGGCTATATGACCATTTAAACTCCTTGTCATATTCGCCATAAGCTAGCACAATGAGGTTTTAATAAATTGAATTTGTTTGAATTAGCTCAAGAGCTTAGAGGGCCACAATTGGACAAGGGGAAGGAGAAAGTGATCGAATAGCCGAAAAAGCCGTTCGACAACATCCGAGGTAAGTCCTCAAGAAGTGACCCTACTTGAATTATGTGAAACAAAGTATGGATGTGTATTGATTATTGATTATGTGTGTATGAGCATTTGAATTCTACCCGGGCTAAGTCCAAGGCGAATATGCTTGTGATTATATTTGCGTTTGAGCCTTAGTAACGAAAATGAAATATGTATGTCCAATGATTATTGATGTATGTGTACATGAGAAATTGAATGATATCCGGGCTAAGCCCGAAGACAATTATGCTGGAAATTATATCCGGTTAAGACCAAGGCAATTGTGCAAGTGGCTATATCCGGGCTAAGACCGAAGGCATTCGTATGAAGTCATTCTATCCGGGCTAAGACCAAGGCATTTGTGCACATGGTTATATCCGGTTATATTCAAGAATCTTGGGCTGGAGGTGAGTGTTGGTTGCTGTAATAAATTCAATTAGTACACCGAAAAGCCCAAAGAATAAGGTACGTTTATATGTGCATTGAAAGTCGACACGTTTGAGCAACATTCGCTCAATCGACTAATGAATTTCAGTTATTGACTTGATTGATACTTTGTGAAAGTATATAATGATGAAGTGTGAAGTAAGAATGTGTATTAATGAAATGATGCATTTGGCTATGTGAATGTATTGCTGTAATTAGAGTTGATTATATTCCTTGAGACTTACTAAGCATAAAAATGCTTACCCCGTTACTTTGGCTCTCTGTTTTATAGATTTCGCTCGATAGCAATCGGATTCGGGATCAATAAAGTCGAAGTCATCCACACTATCAACGCCTCTATTTTGGTATAAATTTTGTTTGAACTTTGAAATGGCATGTATAGGACTACCCCTTGTTGGTTTAAAATGTGGTGATGTATATGTGTACGGCCATGCGAAAACGGCTCGTAAAAGTGAAGAATGAACTTAGACTATTTGCGGTTTGTATATATATATATGGTGTCATGATGTGACTATGAATTGAAATGGGAATGTTGGTCACATGATCAGCCATTGGCATGGTTAAAATGATCATATGTGGACCTATGTATGGCAAGACTAGTTGGTTCATGGAGACTACAAAATAAGTAAGACCTACCTTAAAACAGATGCTGCCAGCTGCAGTAACGTGAATGTGAAAAATCACCAAAATTTGTAGGAATGGTATTAAATAGTGAATCAGCTATGTAAATGAACCTTGATGAGTCTATTTTCATATGGAAGAAACGAAATGGTCATAGGAGTTACTTGTTAAGAGATATTAAAGCTATTGTGAGACAGGGCCAGAATGGTTTCTGGGTCCCCTGTCGCAAATTTAAAAATTTACTATAAATTATACAGAAAGAATTAGGAGACATACCTTATATGTACAGATTCCATTTTGAGTCTAGTTTCATTAGAAACAAACGGCACCAGCATTAAAGCCCTGTACAGAGAGATATTCAAGTTATACCGCGCGAAGGTCAGAGCAGTCGATCCCTGTAACATGGGTGACTTTAACTAATAAACTGTACCAATTGGCCCTACCAAAAATTCTAGAAATAAATACATGGATGGATATATGAGTCTAAATTCAGGGAAAATTTACGAAACCAGTTTCTGAGTTTTGAAACTCGAGATATGATTTTTAAGGCGACAGTGACGCAGTTTTCCAGCCCGACTGGAAATGTCAAATTGGTGGGCAAAATATGTGGACTTGACTTGTTAAACCCTCGTGTCCGACACCGGTGATGGTCTCGGGATCGGGGTGTTACAGGTTTGGTCTAGAAATTGGTTGAAATTATTGTATAAATATGCTTGGTTAGGTGTTTGTAGGTTGACCCAAATTGGGGTGGCAAATTGGCTATTCAAATGGCCTATTTTTGTCCACATGAGTAGAGACACGGGCGTGTGTCTCAGCCGTGTGCGACAGACAGCTATGTGGCACGGTCGTGTGTCCCCTGGATTACCCTACAATTTGTAAGTCAGGCTCAGGCACGGCCAAGGCACACGGGCGTGTCTTGTGGCCGTGTGAGTAATTCAGTATGTATGCCCTATTTTGACACTGCTTAGACACACGGGCGTGTCTAATGCCGTGTAAGACACACGGCCTGTTCACACAGGCGTGTGACCTATATTTCTTTAAAAAAATGTTTAAGTTTTGGAAAAATTCTATACATGTTCGGTTTAGTCTCGACCCCTTTCTAAAGAATGTTTAAGGTCTCGATGACCTATATAAGGGACTCTATATTGATGCTGTTCTCTGATGCTTTGACGATTATGAAATGAAAGTTAAATGTTCTGATTTGTCTGGTAATGCCTTTAACCCTAATTCGGTGACGGATACGGGTTAGGGGTGTTACATGCACACATAGCCATGCCATACACCAGTGTGCTAGGCCGTGTGGTTGATTAATTCAATTAGAAATTAGGTGCAGGTTCCACACGACCAAGTCACATACTCGTGTTTTAGGTCGTGTGGCACACACAACTGAGACACACACCCATGTCTCTGCCCCTGTGCTCAATTCTGAGCATTCTATTTCTCAAAATTAAGGTGCAGGGGACACACGGCCTAACCACATGCCCATGTTACCAGGCTGTGTGTCACACACGGTCTAGACACACGCCCGTGTGTCTGCCCGTGTGGACAAAATGAAGCCATTTCTAGATTCATTTCTCACCCAAAATTTCACCCAATGCCTGTACTTGAAACACACAACCGATACCAACCATTTCAAGCATTCAAATTGGGCAATTTCTAGCATTCACAAGGCATATCACTACAAGCATACATGATCACAACCATACCTTAGTTTAACTTAAGCATTCATTGTAACGACCCGAGCCCGAGACCGTTGCCGGAGTCGAACACGAGGTGTTAACAGACTTATTTCATTGTAAAACATAGTTCATTTAAAATTTCCAGACAAGCTGGCTAACTGCATCACTGTCACCTTAAAAATAATATCTCGAGTTCCAAAACTCGAAAACAAGTTCCATAAATTTCTCCTGAAACTATACTCATATGTCCATCTACAAATTTTTTTCTAGAATTTTTGGTCGGGCCAATTAGTATAGTTTATTAGTTAAAGTCTCCCCTGTGACAGGGTTCGACTACTCTGACCTTCATGTATTACTACTTATATATCTTCCCGTACAGGGCTTCAATACTTATGCCGTTTGTTTGTAAAGAAACTAGACTCGAAAAGGAATCTGTACATATATGGCATGACTTCTAATTATCTTTGGTTAATTTGTAGTGAATTTCCAAAGTCAGAACAGGGGATCCAGAAATCGCTTTGGCCCTATTTCACGAAAACTTAAACATCTCATAAACTACGGCTCATATGATCATTTCGTTACTTTCATATGAAAATAGGTTCATCAAGGTTCGATTACATAATTTATTCATTATTTAATTCTATTCTTACTATTTTTAGTGATTTTTCATATTCACATCACTGCTGCTGTTGGTATCTGTTTTTAAGGTAGACTTTACCTATTTCATAATTTCCATGATTTAACTAGCCCTTTAACATACATAGCACAAAAATATGATCGTGATTAACCATTCCAATGGCTAATCATTGCCAAGCCTTTCCACACCTCTCAATAACCATATATATACAAAATGATTATAACGCTATGCTCAAAATATATAAGCCATTTTCGCATGGCTATCCAAATATATACAATACCAAAGTACTTGACTAACAACAAAAGGGTAGTCCTATACATGCCATTTTCAGAGTTCATCTAAATGAGTACCAAAAGGGCTTTGATTGTGTGGATGACTTCGACTTTGACACTCCCGAGTCCGATAGCTGACTAACCAAAATCTATAAAACAAAGAATCAAAGAAACGAAATAAGCATTTAATGCTTAGTAAGTTTTGAGTAATGAAATCATGCACAACTGAAGTATAGCATTCATACGACTAAACGAATAATTTCATATACACATATTCTCACAATCATACCTACTTCACATTTCCAACCCTTATATTCATACATAAGGAATCAACTTGACTAAAAGCCAAAAGCTTGTTAATCGATTGAGCGAATACTATTTAAAAGGAATCAATTATTTCAATGCACATACGAAACATACCTCATCGTTGGGATTTTACGAGCGTATTAATTGAAATTATTACAGCAAGATCTCTCATTCCCAAACCCAAGTATCTTCAGGATTTAGCCGGATATAACCACTCGCACAAGGCCTTGGTCTTAGCCGGATATGGTCACTAGCATAAATGCCTTGGGACTTAGCCGGATATAGTCGCTAGCACAAATGCCTTGGTCTTAGCCAGGATATAGCAACTCATAAAAATGCCTTGGATCTTAGTGGGATATAGTCACTAGCATAAAAGCCTTTGGGACTTAGCCCAGATATCATTCGAATAACCATGCACATATATCAATAAATCATGACACATCCATATTTCATTTTCATTACCCAAGCTCAAACACAAGACACTTATCACACTTACTAATTTCGACTCAATAGCCACATACAAAGAGCACGATTTTGATTGGCTTTATAACATGATCTCTATACACATTCGGCTACCCGTCATAGGTATAGACTAATTAACTCAACATATAATTCAAGTAGAATCATTATATCACCGTATATTTGTTATGGTTATACGTCATGACTTAATCAAATCGTAAACTAAGTTTCATTACTCGAAAACTTACCTCGGATGTTGTCGAACGATTTCAACGTCTATTCGATCACCTTTTCCTTTCCTTTTTCGAATTTAGTTCCCCTTTGCTCTTGAGCTTAATTTAACAAATAAATTGATTTAATCATTTTGAACATCAAGGAGAAATTCAAGGTACTTAGCCCATGTATATTAGGCATTAGAGTCATATATGTATGAAATCATGAATCAAATTCAACATATTAGCCAATATTCTCCTTTAGCCGATTTTCTAAGTCAAGATAAAGCCATCAATATGCTTACCTATAGCCGAACGTACAACATCAATCTATGTATTCATTCATGTGGCCAAATATGCATGTCTATGGTGAGGCCGATTGTATACTTAATACATTCTACAAATATGGTCACTTGTATTGACTAATTACCATTTTGTTTCAAGTTCAAAGCTCGGCTAAAACACATATATACACTAGTAATCAAATACTAACATTTGCACTTCACCTTAATAGCTAACTTAGCAACCCTTAATTTAACATATAATTGTTCATAACAAAATTAAAGCATCCTCTCCATTCCATCAATTCAAAACACATACATTACTCAATAATATTCAAAGTCACATTCGGCCTTAGCACACAACTTCTCTACTTCATCTAACATGAACAACAACTATATTTCTCTTCCATTTCCTACCATGGCCGAATGCTTCATGAAGTTGCTAAGACCTACCTTTTTCAAATTCTCACACACACTCACATCCAATCCTTTTTGTTGAGCACTCAAACTCTATCATCTTCATACCTCATCAACACAACATCAAACACCAACCAAGAAGACAACACCCATGGCCGAGTATCATCTCCCTCACATAGCAAAGATTTAAACCATGGGCTAGGTAGAACTTAAGCTAACAACTAAAAATATACATGAATCTCATGGAGCAACGTCAAACATACCTTAGCCTAGTTACATGCATGGCCGAACCTCTTCAACCTTTCTTCTTCCTTCCTCCTTAGAATTTTCGGCCAAAGATGTTAAAGGATGAACATTTTTTTTTCTTTTCTTTGTTTTCATCACTCTTCATCCCCTTATTTTATTACTAACTCTTTTATTTTATTCTTTCCCACATGAAACATTAACACACCATGTTTATAATATGCTATGACCCATAGCATGGCCGACCACTAGCTCAAATTTTGGGTAATTTGACATGCAAACCCATCATTGCTATAACATGCATTAATAGGCCACTTTACATTTGCCTAGCACATTTCTAAATTTTCTCACATAAGTCCTATTTACAAAAATTCACCTACAATTAACAAAATTCAAATATGAAATTTTCTTATACATATAATAAGCATCAAATATGATAGTTAATTATTTTTATGACTCGGTTTTGTGGTCCCGAAACCACTTCCCGACTAGGGTCACATTAGGGCTGTCACAACTCTCCCCCACTTAAGAAATTTTCGTCCCCAAAAATCTTACCGGTAAATAGGTTTGGGTATCATTCTCTCATAAAGTTCTCGGTTTCCCAAGTAGCTTCTTATTTCCATGTTTGAGCCATAACACCTTTACTAACGGAACCCTTTTGTTTCGCAACTCTTTCACTTCACGAGCTAGGATACTAATCGGTTCTTCTTCATAACTTAAGTCAGATTGAATTTCAACCTCTGATGGACTAATTATGTGCGAAGGATCAGATCTGTAACGTCGAAGCATCAAAACATGAAAAACATTGTGAATCCTTTCAAGTTCGGGGGTAACAAAGAACCTATATGCAATCTGGACCAACTCGTTCGGAGATTTCATACGGCCCAATGAATCTCGGACTCAGTTTGCCCTTACGGCCAAATCTGAGTATCTTTTTCCAAGGTGAAACCTTAAGAAACACTTTGTCTCCTACTTGATACTCAATATCTCTTCGTTTTAAATCCGCGTACGACTTTTGACGATCGGATGCCGCCTTCAGACTTTCACGAATTATTCTTACTTTCTACTCAGCATCTTTAATCAAATCAACTCCGAAAATCTTACTTTCACAGAGCTTGGTCCAAAACAATGGTGTACGGCATTTACGACCGTACAAAGCCTCGTAAGGTGCCATCTTAATACTTGATTGAAAACTATTGTTGTAAGCGAATTCAATCAAAGGTAAATACCGTTCCCATGAACCACTAAACTCAAGGATGCAACATCTTAACATATCCTCGAGTATCTGAATTATCCTCTCGGATTGACCATCGGTTTGGGGATGAAAACTGGTGCTAAAATGCAACTTGGTACCCAAAGCTTCTTGAAATTTCTTCCAAAATTGTGAGGTGAATCTCGGATCTCTATCCGACACAATAGAAATGGGTACCCCGTGTAATCTCACAATCTGAGAAACATACAACTCAGCTAGTTTATCCAATGAAAAATCCGTGCGTACGGGGATAAAGTGAGCCGACTTAGTCAGTCTATCAACAACAACCCAAATCGCATCTTTCTTACTTGCCGACACTGGCAACCCAGATACAAAATTCATCGTGACTCGATCCCATTTCCATTCAGGTATCATGATCGGTCAAGTAAACCCGTAGGCACTTGATGTTCCGCCTTCACTTGTCGACATACTAAGCACTTCAAACAAAATCGAAATGTCTCGTTTCATACCATGCCACCAAAAGCGACGTCTCGGATCGTTGTACATTTTCGTACTCCCGGGTGAATTGACATTCGGCTACAATGAGCTTCGCTCGTAATCATCGAAATAAGTTCGAATTTCTTGGAACACACAAACGACTTCTAAACCTCAAACAATCGTCATCATCAATTTGAAACTCGATTCCATATTCAAACACATTCAGCCCGCTTTTGCAACCAGTTCATCATCGACTTTCGAGCTTCACGAATTTGATGAATCAACAATGGTTTGGCCTTTAATTACGCCACTAACACATTGTCGGATAGAATGCATAAGTGTACATTCATCGTCGTAAAGCAAACGGTGATTTACGACTTAAGGCATCCGCAACCAGATTAGCCTTTCCCGGGTGATAGTCAATGACAAGCTCATAATCTTTCAACAACTCGAGCCAACGTCTTTGTCGCAGATTCAAGTCTCTTTGAGTCATCAAATATTTGAGACTTTTGTGATCCGAATATACATGGCACTTCTCACTAAATAAGTAATGTCGCCATATTTTCAAAGCGAACACGATGGCAGCTAGTTCAAGATCATGGGTCGGATAATTTTTCTCATGTGGCTTTAGTTGTCTCGACGCATAAGCTACAACTCGACCCTCTTGCATCAATACGCAGCCCAACCCAAGTAGGGATGCATCACTATAAATGACAAACTCTTTGCCTGATTCGGGCTGCACTAGTATCGAGCTTCATCAAACAAGTTTTCGATTGATCGAAATTTTTCTGACATTTTTCTGTCCATTCAAACTTAACATCTTTCTGAAGTAGTTTCGTCATTGGTGTGGCTATCATCGAGAAACCCTTTACAAAGCATCTGTAGTAACTGGCAAGTCCTAAAACGCTCCAAACTTCAGTAATATTTCTCGAAGGCTTCCAGTTAAGTATGGCCGAAATTTTGTTCGGATCAACTCGAATACCCGATGCAGATACCACATGACCCAAGAAGCTAACCTCTCTTAACCAGAACTCACACTTACTGAACTTAGCATATAACTGCTTATCCCATAAAATTTGCAACACTAATCCCAGGTGTTCAGCATGATCGGTTTCATTTCTCGAATAGACCAAAATATCATCGATAAACACAGCTACAAACCGATCCAAATACGGTCTGAAGATCCGATTCATCAAATCCATAAATACCGCGGGGACATTAGTGAGCCCAAACGGCATCACTAAGAATTTGTAGTGACCGTATCTCGATTCGAAAGCGTTTTGGGTATATCCGAATCTCGAATTCAAGAATCGATAATAACCCGATCTCAAATCTATCTTTGAAAACACCGAGGCTCCCTTTAGTTGATCAAACAAATCATCAATACACGGTAACGGATATTTATTCTTTATTGTCACTTTATTCAGCTGACGATAGTCGATGCACAACCTCATGGTTCCGTCCTTCTTTTTCACAAACATTACTGGTGCACCCCAAGGTGAGAAACTTTGTCGAGCGAAACCTCTATCCGTCAACTCTTGTAACTGAGCTTTCAACTCTTTTAACTCGGTTGGTGCCATACGATACGGATCTATCGAAATTGGTGTAGTCCCAGGTACAAGCTCAATACCAAACTCTACCTCCCGAATAGGTGGTAAACCCGGTAATTCTTTGGGAAAAACATCCGGGTATTCACAAACTACTGGCACAGATTCAGGCTTCTTTTCTAACTCTTTGTCATCAAGTACATACGCAAGGTATGCTTCACACCCCTTTCTTACATATTTCTGAGCCAACATCAATGATATTACAGCTGGCAACCTATTCAAGTCAGTGGACTCAACTCGGATTATCTCGTTATTTACACACCTTAAATCGATGGTTTTTCTTTTGAAATTTACAATTGCATCATGTACGGTCAACCAATCCATACCGAGGATAACATCAAATTCGTCAAACGGTAAAAGCATCAAATCGACCGGAAAACAGGAACCTCGGATTATTAGGGGACATTTCTTGCACATTTTGTCGACAAGCGCGTAACGACCCAAAGGATTTGACACCCGAATTACAAACTCAGTAGACTCAACAGGTAGAGTCTTACTAGATGCTAAGGTTTCACATATATAAGAATGAGTAGAACCAGGGTCAATCAAAGCAATCACATTAGTATCAAAGAGAGTAAAAGTACCGGTAATAACATCGGCGAGGAAGCATCCTGCGCGGCGCAGATAGCGTAAGCTCTAGCAGAGCATGAGCCTCAAATCTGGTTGTAGCATCTCTAGATCCTCTCGATCGCCACTAGCATTGCCCGCATTTCTAGATGGTCTACCCGAGCAAGAGTAGCACCGTGTTTCCCACTCGATTTACGTTCTGCTCGCACAATCTCGGGCAATCTTGAATAAAGTGGTCGGTGATCCGCACTTGTAATAGGAGCGGTCATGGAATCTACAACTCCCGAATGCCATTTACCACAATATCGACACTCGCGTTCGTCTTGACGATCATTTCCAACACGGCGATGAAGTGACTCGTGCACTCACGGGGGTTGATCACGATCTCGTCTAGAAAACCGAAGTGTCTCTAGATCGGCCTAAATCATCTCTAAATTTCTTCGATGGTATTTAAAGGGCCTCCCCAAGACCTCTTCTGAAACTCCTTTGCTCCCATATCGCCTTTTCTTTTCTCCAAACCGAGCTCCTCGACTTTGCAAGCTCGCCGACAAGTACCACAAATTCTCGGATTTCCAAAATGCCAACATACGACTTTATATCATCATTCATCCATCCTCAAACGTTTACACATCATAGCTTCAAGAAATGCATTCTCGAGCGCATCGGCTAAGCCTTACAAACTTTCGTTCATAATCGAGAACCGACATGGAACCTTGTTTAAGTTCAAGAAATTCCTTCCGTTTTGATCAATGAATCTCGATCGATATACTTTTTCCAAACTCGGTTTGGAAAAACTCCCAAGTTACTTGCTCTCTGGCACAATGAAGTCAACGTATTCCACCAATAGTAGGCGTAATCACGTAGCAAGGAGATAGTACACTTTAGGCACTCATCGGGTGTGCAAGATAGCTCATCGAGTACCGAATAGTGTTGTCCAACCAAAATTCAGCTTTGCTCAAGATCATCGCTGTCCGTAGCTTTAAATTCAAGAGCCCGTTTTCGGATTCATTAAGCTGGGACTTATTTGACCTTATTTGGTCAGTTGCCGGAGGTATTGTAGGTTCGGGGGTGGTATTAGTCGGGAATGGAGGTTGTGGAACAGCCGTATTAGTTCGAATGTATTGGTTGAACCAATCATTCATCACGCTATAAAAAGCTTGTCTAGCTTCATCATTCGGATTACTAGCAATAGGTTGAGAGTCCGACGGCGCTGTCCCTTGTGCGGGAGCAGGTGCTACACTCTCAAGATCATCAGCTACCGCTCGGTTGGGATCGGGATCCATTACTATAAATAAACACATTTTCAATTGTCAGAAATCACCACACTATCAAATAATCACATAATGGCATGTATAGCTAGACCCAAACGTATTACGGTAGTCCTAGAATCGACTAAACCGTAGCTCTGATACCAATAAAATTGTAACGCCCCAAGCCCGAGACCGTTATTGTAACACCCCGTACCCAAGACCGTTGCCGGAGTCGGACACGAGGGGTTTGCAGACTTAAATCACTTGCTTTCACAGTCCATTTTAAATATTTCCAAGCAGTTGGCTAACTGCGTCACTGTCACTTTAAAAATCATATCTTGAGTTCCAAAACTCGAAAATCAGTTTCGTAAATTTTTTCCTGAAACTAGACTCATATTCCCATCTACAGCTTTTTTTCTAGGATTTTTGGTCGGGCCAATTAGTACAGTTTATTAGTTAAAGTCTCCCCTGTTACAGGGTATGACTACACCGACCTTCATGCATTACAATTTGGATATCTCCCTGTACAGGGCTTCAATACTGATGCCGTTTGTTTCTGTAGAAAATAGACTCAAAAAGGAATCTATACATATATGGCATGACTTCTAAATGTCTCTGGTTAATTTAAAATGAATTTCCAAAGTCGGAATAGGGACTCCAGAAACTGTTCTGGCCCTGTCTCACGAAGACTTAAATATCTCTTAACATACTGTGCATATGATCGTTTCGTTACTTTCCTATGAAAATAGACTCGTCAAGGTTCGTTTACATAATTTATTCGCTATTTAATTCCATTCCTACTGTTTTTATAGATTTTTCACATTCACATCACTGCTGCTGCCGGCATCAATTTTTTTAAGGTAAACTTTACCTATCTCATGATCCTCCATGGATCAACTAGAGTTTGTCATACATATACCAAAAGTGATCATGAATAACCATTCCCATGACTAACCATTACCAACATTTCCATACCTCTCGACGGACGACATACAAAATGATTATAATGCTATGATCAAAGTATACTTAAAGCCATTTTCGCATGGCTTATATACATTAACCAAAATATCCTCCCACTACTAGTCTATTCTATACATGCCATAAGATAATCCAAAACATAGCGGTACCAAACGGTGGATAGTGATAGTGTGACTAGTTGCTGACAATCCTCGAACTGTAGCTTCCAAATGAGATCTATAAAGCAGAGGAAACAAAGTAAGCGGAGTAAGCATTACAATGCTTAGTAAGTTTTAAGCAAGTGTCAACAGATAACAACCAAATTATAACATAGTTGTTCGTATTTTATTTCACTCTTCCTTCGGGCATACCATCCCTTTACCGAATATGCACATCTCATCATATATAATAGGCAGATAAATTCTCACTTGATAGTGATCTCTTGTAAACATAGGTACATTACATATTTTCACCTAACTTTCCACATTGACCAAATGCACAATAATCATAGAAATGTCTTATTACTTTACTCACATATGCATCATATAACGACCTTGTGATTTAGTCCAAATCAAGCTTAAATATAATCTCAAAATACATACCGACCAACTTAACGCATTGAATGTATTTATTACCAATTGTTCTTGTGAAGTCGTATAATCTTACGCTTTACTCGAATATTCAATGAAACCTTTAGTTCGGGCTTACCGGACAAAATCTACACCGTGGTCATCGGGTCTTACCGGACATAATCTCCACACGTAGTCATCGGGTCTTTAGAGCTCGGATATAGTACGAGCACGAGCTTACGGACATTAATCGGGATAATATTCTCGCATAAAGCCTGCGGGGTTTTAACCCGGATATAGTACTGACACAAATGCCCTTCGGGACTTATCACATTTATACACTTTCACATCCATCACATTGGCCACTCGGCCTTATCACATATATACACTTTCACATTCATCACATTGGCCATTCAGCGTTATCACATATATGCACTTTCACATTCATCACATGGGCCATTAGGCCTTGTCACATATATACACTTTCACATTCATCACATCGGCCATTAGGCCTTATCTCATATATGCACTTTCACATTCATTACATTGGCCATTCGGCCTTATCACATATATACACTTTCACATTCATCACATCGGCCATTAGGCCTTATCACATATATACACTTTCACATTCATCACATCGGCCATTAGGCCTTCTCACATATATACACTTTCACATTCATCACATCGGCCATTAGGCCTTGTCACTTATATACACTTTCACATTCATCACATCGGCCATTAGGCCTTATCACATATATACACTTTCACATTCATCACATCGGCCATTAGGCCTTGTCACTTATATACACTTTCACATTCATCACATCGGCCATTAGGCCTTATCACATATATACACTTTCACATTCATCACATCGGCCATTAGGCCTTATCACATATATGCACTTTCACATTCATCACATTGGCCATTCGGCCTTATCACATATATATATCTCATACATATTTCATATTTTTCTTGTACATCAATTTCAGCAATAGCTTATAAGCAACTCAAATAGTTTCATCAAAGTTTACAACAAAATCACATATTCACTACAAGCAGTTTTCCTGAGCAACAGTCACTAAATTGTTTATAACTGGAGCTACAAAACTCAAAATCAATTGTCGTTAATTTTCCCCGAATGCAGCCTCATGTATATTTCATCCATAAAATTTTCAGAATTTTAGGTGTGGCCAATCAATACCATATTTTTCTTAAATTTTTCCCCTGTTTCACTGTTCGACTAATCTGACCACTCCTCACTACGAATCAGATTTCTCATTGTACAGAATTCAAAATGTGTTATATTCAATTTCATTTGAAACTAGACTCACTAAGGAGTCTAAGCATATAAATTTTACCTTATAACCATTTTTGTACAAATTATAACGATTTTCTAAAAACAGAACAGGGATTTTGAGTCATTCGACACCGTCTCACACAACTTTAAATATCTCTTTATAGGAAATTTCTTTGCTCACACGGCCTCTTTTATAAGGAACTAGACTAATTAAGCTTTGATTACATATTTTATTCAGCCTATAATTCCACACCAACAATTTATGGTGATTTTCTAAAATCACGTTACTGCTGCTGTCCTAAGCAAATTATTACAATTTGCTCTTAAATTTCAAGTCCAAACACTTATGAACTTACCATTTGAGTTTAAAACATATCATGGCCACATCATATCTTATTAAATCAACTCATTATGTTCTATTATGATTGAATTTACTCAATGTTTAATCACTTAAAACTTACCTCGAAAGTGGTCGACGACTAGATATCCACGGCTATTCGCTTACTTCCTCTTTTCCCTATCCGACTTTGATCCTCTTTGCTCTTAAGCTTAAGTAAAACAATAGATTTGCTTAAGTACTTAACTAATATTATTCACTTAACAATCACATTTGGCAATCACATATCATTTAATCTATATCTAAAACAATAGATTTCAATATGTATCATATTTATGGTCAAACATAGCAAGAAAACTAAATAGGCTTTACTAGCCGGACTTAGTTCTATTATAACATAACTCCACTTACTTATATGCACATTCGCACAAGCAAACTTCATTTCAATTTTGCCACTCTTGAACTTATCCATAATATCCTAAGTTCATTTAGTAGCTAGGCAACAATTATACAAATCAACAACCATTTAACAACAATGTACTTAACCAATCCTTCAAGCATACATTCGGCAATATATATATATGTTAATGATGAAAACACTTAGGCCAATTCTAAAACTTCCACAAATCTTCATGCTTACATGCCATAACCGTATGGTTCTTATCACACTTGGACCACAAAATGCATAAATTTCCCAAATTCTACTTACTATCATAAGCTCAATTTAGCACTCATTTAGCACTTCAACATAGCCGATTGTCATTAAGCAATTAAGCCACAACTATTCAATTTTACCAAGCTCAACTCATCTATAATCAACTTTCAATACACTAAAGCATCAAAACAACATCAAAAAAATACAAACATCCATGACCGAATGTCATCTTCATAAATTTACAAAAACATTTGCCATGAGCTAGCTTCTATACTTGATGACCACTCCAAATATACAAAGATTTTCAATGAAAGAGCATTAACATACCTTAATCCCTTAAAGGTGACCAAATGCCTTAACTTCAATTTCTCCCTTTTCTCTTTAGGTACGGCAATGGAGAAGAGAAAGATGAACCAACTTTGTTTTTATCACCCATTTCTTTTAATATAAGTCCATACTTCATATTATTTATTCATTTAACATTTAATTTATTAATATAAAAGGTATAAAATGGAAATCATCCACTAGCCTTGCCGTCCATTAACTTGAGGGAGGGATATTTGACATGCAAGTCCTCATACTTTAAACCATACAATATTTGGCCACTACAAATCAACCTATCACATTTTCAAGTTTCTCACATAAGTCCTTTTTAATAATTCCACATTCAAATGACAAAATTAAAACACGATACTTTCACACATGAAACTTTACATATAATAAACATAGAAAAGAAAATTTATATACTTTTGTGACTCGATTTTGTGGTCCCGAAACCACTTTCCTTCCAGGGTCAAGTTAGGGGTGTCACAGTTACTGGAGTCGAACACGAGGTGTTAACAGACTTATTTCATTGTAAAACACAGTTCATTTAAAATTTCCAGACAAGCTGGCTAACTGCGTCACTGTCACTTTAAAAATCATATCTCGAGTTCCAAAACTCGAAAACAAGTTCCGTAAATTTTTCCTGAAGCTAGACTCATATGTCCATTTACAAATTTTTTTCTAGAATTTTTGTATGGGCCAATTTGTACAGTTTATTAGTTAAAGTATCCCCTGTGACAGGGTTCGACTACTCTGACCTTCATGCATTACGACTTAGATATCTTCCCGTACAGGGCTTCAATACTTATGCTGTTTGTTTCTAAAGAAACTAGACTCAAAAAGGAATCTGTACATATAGGGCTGCTTCCAAAGTCGAAGCAGGGATCCAAATCGCTCGCCCTGTTTCACTAAAACTTAAACATCTCATAAACTACGGCTCATATGATCGTTTCGTTACTTTTATATGAAAATAGGTTCATCAAGGTTCGATTAAATAATTTATTCATTATTTAATTCTATTCCTACTATTTTTAGTGATTTTCATATTCACATCATCTTCTTTGTTGGTATCTGCTTTTAAGGTAGACTTTACCTATTTCATAATTTCCATGATTTAACTAGCCTTTTAACATACATAGCACAAAATATGATCGTGATTAACCATTCCAATGGCTAATCATTGCCAAGCCTTTCCACACCTCTCAATAACCATATATATACAAAATGATTATAACGCTATGCTCAAAATATATAAGCCGTTTTGCATGGCTATCCAAATATATACAATACCAAAGTACTTGACTAACAACAAAAGGGTAGTCCTATACATGCCAATTTCGAGTTCATCTAAATGAGTACCAAAAGGGCTTTGATAGTGTGGATGACTTGACTTTGACACTCCCGAGTCCGATAGTGACGATTTAACCAAAATCTATAAAACAAAGAATCAAAGAAACGGAATAAGCATTTAATGCTTAGTAAGTTTTGAGTAATGAAATCATGCACAACTGAAGAATAGCATTCATAGACTAAACGGATAATTTCATATACACATATTCTCACAAGCATACCTACTTCACATTTCCAACCCTTATATTCATACATAAGGAATCAACTTGACTAAAAGCCGGAAGCTTGCTAATCGATTGAGCGAATACTATTAAGAAGGAATCAATTATTTCAATGCACATACGAAACATACCTCATCGTTGGGATTTTACGAGCGTATTAATTGAAATTATTACACCAAGATCTCTCATTCCCAAACCCAAGTATCTTCGGGATTTAGCCGGATATAACCACTCGCACAAGGCCTTCGTGTTTAGCCCGGATATGGTCACTAGCATAAATGCCTTCGGGACTTAGCCCGGATATAGTCGCTAGCACAAATACCTTCGGGTCTTAGCCCGGATATAGCAACTCGCACAAATTCCTTCGGATCTTAGTTCGGATATAGTCACTAGCATAAAAGCCTTAGGGACTTAGCCCAGATATCATTCGAATAACCATGCACATATATTAATAAATCATGACACATCCATATTTCATTTTCATTACCCAAGCTCAAACACAAGACACTTATCACACTTACTAATTTCGGCTCAATAGCCACATACAAAGAGCACGATTTTGATTGGCTTTATAACATGATCTCTATACACATTCGGCTACCCGTCATAGGTATAGACTAATTAACTCAACATATAATTCAAGTAGAATCATTATATCACCGTATATTTGTTATGGTTATACGTCATGACTTAATCAAACCGTAAACTAAGTTTCATTACTCGAAAACTTACCTCGGATGTTGTCGAACGATTTCAACGTCTATTCGATCACCTTTTCCTTTCCTTTGTCGGATTTAGTTCCCCTTTGCTCTTGAGCTTAATTTAACAAATAAATTGATTTAATCATTTTGAACATCAAGGAGAAATTCAAGGTACTTAGCCCATGTATATTAGGCATTAGAGTCATATATGTATGAAATCATGAATCAAATTCAACATATTAGCCAATATTCTCCTTTAGCTGATTTTCTAAGTCAAGATAAAGCCATCAATATGCTTACCTATAGCCGAACGTACAACATCAATCTATGTATTCATTCATGTGGCCGAATATGTATGTCTATGGTGAGACCGATTGTATACTTAATACATTTTACAAATATGGTCACTTGTATTGACTAATTACCATTTTGTTTCAAGTTCAAAGCTCGGCTAAAACACATATATACACTAGTAATCAAATACTAACATTTGCACTTCACCTTAATAGCTAACTTAGCAACCCTTAATTTAACATATAATTGTTCATAACAACATTAAAGCCTCCTCTCCATTCCATCAATTCAAAACACATACATTACTCAATAATATTCAAAGTCACATTCGGCCTTAGCACACAACTTCTCTACTTCATCTAACATGAACAACAACTATATTTCTCTTCCACTTCCTACCATGGCCGAATGCTTCATGAAGTTGCTAGGACCTACCTTTTTCAAATTCTCACACACACTCACATCCAATCCTTTTTGTTGAGCACTCAAACTCTATCATCTTCATACCTCATCAACACAACATCAAACACCAACCAAGAAGACAACACCCATGGCCGAGTATCATCTCCTTCACATAGCAAAGATTTAAACCATGGGCTAGGTAGAACTCAAGCTAACAACTAAAAATATACATGAATCTCATGGAGCAACGTCAAACATACCTTAGCCTAGTTACATGCATGGCCGAACCTCTTCAACCTTTCTTCTTCCTTCCTCCTTAGAATTTTCGGCCAAAGATGTTAAAGGATGAACATTTTTTTTTCTTTTCTTTGTTTTCATCACTCTTCATCCCCTTATTTTATTACTAACTCTTTTGTTTTATTCTTTCCCACATGAAACATTAACACACCATGTTTATAATATGCTAT